>NW_025777522.1:0-91667 GCF_021130785.1 Homalodisca vitripennis | reverse complement strand
GTACACCACACAAAAATTGGATGAACTTGTTTTAAGAATGGACCGATTCCTTTTTTTAAATTATTCGGGTCGTCCTCATAGGACACGGGCCAGTACGAGTTTTTGAAACAAAAACTATAAGGAGGAAATTCGGTAGAGAGCAAATTATTAATTTGATGTTACTGATTAAAAAATGGGTGGGCAGTCGACCTTGGGGAGACTTCCTGACCGAAAAAAGTTACGGGCTGTGAATATACATATTGAAATAGTATGTTTGCTGATTATTAAATGGTTATTTTTAAAATTTTAGTAAAATTTGAGACACTCAATTCTTAACAAACTACACGTTTTATATTTTCTAATTTATTCTGGTCCATACTTTTTTAATATTTTTTTGAATTTCATATATTACAATGATCACTAACTTCTAAATATAAGTTTATAAATATTTATACATATTTTTTTACTATCGTTTGTATTATTTTCTGTAATTTTAATCAACATCACTTTCACAACAATCTCGTATTTCCGAAATAATTACTTCTTAAATAATTATTTTGTTTTTAAACCAAGTCTCACAAACCATTTAGAAATAAATAAGCACTTTGAGTATAAAATTTGCTTTGAGTTACCACCATTTGAACTTTATTGTTTCAGTTAAAACTGCAAAATTATAATTTTTAGGACAAGGGCAAGGTTTTTCATACTTTTCATGTGAAATTTGATGGACTATGTGTCTGGCACTTTTTTGTATCCTTTTAATATTAATTGAAAAAAAATGCGTCAAAATGTTTCATTTCTTTGTGACGGTAACTTTAAACCCTATAATAATGTGACAAAGAGTTACGCCTTAAAATTTATTAATACACATATCAAATTTATATAAAAAATAAATATATTCAAATATAAAACATGAATACTGGATACGCTTTAATTTTCATCACTAAACTCAGTAATTTTATTTTTCACTCAAAAATAGAGATGGACCACATTTTTTATAATTCAAACTTACATTTAATTAATGTAAAAGCTTAATAAGAGGGTGGACCATATTCCTCGAAAATATATTGCTGTTTTTGAGAATAGTTACCGATAGCAAATCCTCTTATCTTTTGAAGTCACAATGAATCGTTACTAATGAACCTGTTCCATTTAAGTTACTAGAGTTATATAAAGCTTACGTTATAGATTATATTATAGTTTTTTAGTCCAAGCATTTAACAACAATAATGATTACTTTTCTCTGCCTCACTTCTTATTCTATAAAGAAGATAATGCTTATTTTATTATTCGCCCTACGTCTAAGAAAATTTCTATTTTAAGTCTATGATTTTTTGTTGTTGTTTTGAGATCGGAGCCTTATTTTTGTATGGCTTATAAGAAAATATTTTATGTTCAGAAAATATGTCCTTAAAATATAGAAATTGGGTAAGGGAACGTATATATAAAACTCATTATTAACATAATATTTATTTAACTATGCTGCCTGTCCCTTTATTACGTTAGGAAAATGGCTAAACGTCTATTTCATTTAAAATGCATTGTAAATATCCTGTACTAAATGGTATTTATACTACCAAATATAATTTTAGGATTTCCACTTTACTTATTGCACTTTTCTGGAAACGCTCTACTGATACCATCGGATATCTGAAATGGCTGGACGCCGGTCTATAACGTGCTCAGGACTGCTGACGCTGCTGGGAATAATGTATTCACTGATTAACCTCGTAATATGAGTTTCAGTTCGATTCTATCTTTTCCTTCAGATTGGTTTCTATTCTATGAGCATTAAACGAGCAAAAGTGTAAAGAAGTTTCAGACATATTGTTATTTCAACTATTCAATTGGAATACCGTTCCTATTTCCCATACATATACATTGAGGAAAATCAATACAACTGATTATTACAATGAACGGACTTGAGCAGTTAGCTGTAGACGGTGTCCCAGGTGCACTCCACAGTCTATTAGCAGGGTATTCAGGCACGAGTAGGGTACTTAAAACTAAATTACAAATCAATTGGAGCCACCTTACCTCAATTGAGGTAATATGAAATCTATTGTTGTACCGATATTATATTATTTATGTACCATAATTTGAAACTGCTGAAACATATATATATATATATATATATTTCCTATTTTAAACTTATCTTCATAGATATAAATTATATTTAATCAGAAATATATGCTATTCAAAAGCAAAAAAAATGTAAAATCTAAATTTTATAATATAAGCGCGTATTATTTTATCCAAATATCCCTTACTGGCTGTCACTCATAGGATGGGGTATGAATGGTTTGCTCAGTTTTGATTTGGCTAACGTATTGTATGCTTGGCAAGAAACAAATTTGAATAATAGTGATTGAATTGAATTGAATTGAATTGAATTTATTTCCAACAGCAAATATGTACAGTCATTAACAAAATACAATCTTTGGAAAGACTGACCACTTTTACAAGTAGTGTGTGGCCAGTGCGAGTACTTAAATTACAAGTATCTTATCTGCGTCCAGATAAAAGTTCAATTGTATCAGCCGGGCTGCTCTCTGTGGCGTCCACATAAGTCTTATCACTACTATTTATCTAAAACACTACGAACTTAAACTGCAGAACCAAATCCAAAACTGAACTAAAATCTTTCTGAAGTACAACTTGTACCTTTTACTCTAAAATAGTTTTATTTATTTACACACAACTACTTTTTCCTTTATATATCATAAAAATAAGTTTCTATGTTGAGAATGAACTACATTAAAATTAAAAATAAAACTTGGTTAGCAATTTAAATGAAATTAAAAATAAACTTTGTACACAAAAAATAATTAAAATTCAATAATAAAATAATAATGATATAATAGATTACATAACATTTCAAACAAACTTAAAATTAATCCTCGTTTATTTACATGGTTTTTATTATTTTTTATTTATTCAGTCTTTATTTGTACAAGTAATTTTTATTTGAAAAATAATAAAAATCCTCTATTGTCAGTAAAAAACTCTTTTAATTTCCTATAAAAAAACTTATCGTTAACGGCAATTTTCAACTCATATGGTAATTTATTGAATAGTTTTCGGCCCATTGTACATAAAAGACTGCTTTACGATTGGTTTATTGACTTTTGGTAGTCGAAACATTCTCTGGTCTATGCTTCTAGTACCGTAATTTAAGTCCGTAGTTCCCAAATTACCACTTTTTAATGTAAAATAGCCTAAGTACCTTAAACACAAATAGATGTTGTGTTCCGAGTTAGCGGAAAAAGACAGGAGGTCTCGGAAGCGCGCCCCTCCCAAACTCGGAGCAAATAAAAAAAAAACAATCACATGCCACTAGTGGGAAGAGACAAAAAGCGAGACAAGATTTCGAGTACTGGATATAATTAGTAGGTGGCAAACATTTCCATGCAAAATACAATTACTTCAGCACCACGGTGCACCGCGTAACTTAATAACTAAATAACAAACAATCAATAGAATTCCAATAAAGACAATAACATAATAAATAGAAACAATAACATAATAAATAAATTAATATAATATACTAAATAACATAAATATCAGGTACGGCAGTAGTAAATCTAAAAAATTTTAACAGGTAATTTTTTTATGAAACTGAGGGGGAGGGAAAAGGTTGTAGAATTTCTAGGGCCCACTAAATTTTAAAAAGTAATTTGGTTTCAAGTTTTGTAGCCGAAAATTAAAAAAAAAAATTTAAAAGCCAATTTTTCGAAGGAGGCGGGGGGCTTAGTTGCCTCCACGAATCCGAATTAAAGATGAAATCCTCCCCTTCAGTTCATGTAACTAAACTAAATAATACTGGCTAATATACTGGCCCTCCTCCAGATCTAACATCTGGCAGCGCTCCATACAAGCCTATCCTCTCAAGGGGTTATAAGAAGTAAAAAACATTTTCTGATCCAACCTTGTTCCAGAAGAAAATTAATGGGAGCACTACACTCCGGTTGGATGCCGGTCCAATAGCGCTGGCAGGGCGCGGGCATTCAGTTGGTTTCAGTGCTGGTGGGCAGACTCGCCGCATCAGTCCCGCTGACGGCACTCACGGGACCCTATAGAATCCCAACATAACCAGTAGATATTTAGAAAAAATATTAGTATAAAACCCGAGAAATAATAAAAACTTAATTATGTTTGCCACAAAGTATATATAATTTTTTTTTTTTAATTTAACAATTAAAAATAACGGATCTGTAACTAACGGTACCTTTTAAGTATTGAAAACTGTTTTCCTAAAAATAACTCAAGACACCAAGTATTATAAGATACACTACTTGGTGACGATATTAAATATTACAAACAAAACAAATTTTCAAATATATAAACATTTACTTATAGGCTAGAACAGCCATACTAAATTATTCAGCGTGATAACATTTACTTGTAACAATAATTCACTGGATTTTTAATCATTCTATTATAATAATTTACATTCTATTATTAAAATATTAATTTTATTGTAAGGCAGGCCTAATAATAATAAATATATAATTTACAAATAATAACAGAACATTATTTCCCAGATAACAAGAATTAAATTATAATCCGTTCACGCTACTATAAAGCCAATAATTAAATAATAAAATTTAAATCATGAATGTTGCCACCCAATTTTGCACGCAACACAAAACACGAGGTAACAAAAATTTGCAAAGTCTGTACCGTCTCGCTTACACTAAAAAAATCAAAGTGTGTACACGGAATAAAGAAATTTCCGTTTCGCCGAACGGATCAGTTTAGAAAGCACAAGAGCGAAAGATAATAAAACTAAACTAGCATAGTAAATAAATTAACAAATTTAGAACGTACGAAAGACAGGATAGAACACTTTGCGACACGAACACGTACACGAGGAACACAAGTTACAAAAATATATATAAATTACTTATAACTAATCTACGATAATATATGTCTGGGTGGGAGAGAAAAACCGCCAACTAAATAAGTTAAGAGAGTGCAAAAGAACATTTACCTGCCGAAAGTCGGAGAATTAGCCAGCCATGTGGAACGGGACGAGCAGCGAACAGACAGCAAACGCAGTAGCTTCTCCGAACGTGTCTCCGAACAGTCTGACCGCTCCGAACAGTAGCCGGTGCCGGTGGCCGGTGAACAGCTGGTCGGTAAACTAGTCAAGGTCAACCAGCTGACCTCAACCAATCAGTCCAACCAGGCAGAAAATCAATACTTGACGGAGTGACTCCCCCACCGACTGACAAGAGTGGCCGAGGTGGGAAAATAATAGACAAAAAAATAAATTGCCCAAACTGAGCCCCGGCTCAACCTACCCCACTAAAAAGGGTGCAACCCCAAACAAAACCTCTCCCCCACTGAAAGAAGAACCAACAAGCTCTGGCACAGGATACGGGAAGTCGAGAACCCTAACAGGAAACGAAGTTCCTGAGCAGGAGGCAGACAAAACACGGTCCTCCTGAAAAATTTTGAGAGGCGCCTCTCTTGGAGAAAGAAGAAAAACAGAAAGAGAGTAAAAACGACACCACAGAGAAAACCAGGGGTGATCAGTCCCCGGACACCCCCGCAGCCGCACCAGTATCCAGAGCATGACCAGAGGTATCACCACGGAAGGCCTTCAGATGAGAAACATGGGCCTTCCGCCACAACCTCCCCGATACGGGATCAACCAACTCAGCAGTAACTGGGGAGAGAAAACGAAGAATCCGGTGGGGACCTGTCCACCGATAGCAAAGTTTGGCTGCCCGTTTATCCACGGCCGAACTGACCGGATGGGCCTTACAAAAGACAAGATCCCCCACCTGGAAGGGGTTAGCAATACGTCCCTTATTGAATTTCCTCCTCACCCTTTCCCTAGACTGTAGGAGCTTAACCCTGACTGCTTCCCAAGTGTCACTTACATTGGGAGTACCAGGTACTGGTAGAAGACTATCCAGACTCCAGAGATTAGACAAGGGATCAGAAGGAGGACGACTAAACATGACCTGAAAAGGCGTGGAATCATGACTTTCGTGAAGAGCAGAATTGAAGGCTAACTGAAGCCAGCTCAGGTTTTCATCCCAGGTAGTTTGTTTCTCAGCGTGATAAGCGATGAGGGCGGCTCTGAGATTGCGGTTGAAACCGCTCAGCATGAGAAGGCTGGGGGTAGTAAGGAGATGTAGTAACATGTTTGATTCCATGCCCAAAACAGAAGCGATGAAACTCCCTCGACACGAATTGTGTGCCGTTGTCTGAGACGAAGGTGGCGGGCACTCCAAAATTCTGTAGAAGGCGGGACTTGAGTGCCTTGACGGTGAGCGACGCCGTGGCACTCCTAAGAGGAATCAACCAGCAAAACTTAGAGAAAGCATCCACAGCAACAAGCAGGGAGGAGTTCCCTGACTTGCTACGGGGAAAGGGTCCCACATAGTCCAATGAACACTTTCTCAAGAGGCCGCTCCCGCCACCTCGGAGGAAAGAAGTCCTAATTTGGTATTTTGTGCTGGTTTACTGACCGAGCAAAGATGACAAGCTCGTACTCTACCAGCAATGTCTCTGTCCATACTCTTCCAGATGAACTTATCTCTGATTTTAGCGATGGTCTTGTGAATACCTAAATGAACCGCCCACGGGAGAAACATGAAAGTAGGAAAAGACCATCGGTATGAGGGCACTCGGCAGAACAATCTTGGGACCACCTCCGCGTCGGGCACGACAGCAGAGGACACCCTTGGACAAGAAGTAAGGAGAGTGGGCTACTCCCTCCTGGAGCTCACCAATGATGTTTGACAACTCGGGGGTCTTGAAGTTGGTGAGAGCCAAAACTCTCAAAGGCAGCAGGGAAATCCAACATCACAGTCCCACACAACGGTGCTTGAGAATCAACAGGATCGCTGGGTAGATGATACATTCTAGAAAGAGCATCGGCGACGACGTTTTGGGTGCCGCGAATGTGCTGCACCCTGAATTTAAAGGCCGCAATTTTGACAACCAAGCGACCAATCTTCCCGAGTTGTCGAGGATGGGCCAATAGCCAGGAAAGAGCCTGATTGTCAGTTTCCAGCAGAAATTCGGAATGCTCTAGGAACCTCCGAAACTTATCCATGCCGAAAACGACCGCCAGACACTCCAGCTCATAAATAGAAGATTTCTTTTCCTGAAGGGTCAAAGTCCTAGATGCAAAAGCGATAGGTTGCCGAGCGCCGTCGAATTCTTGAGAAAGCACAGCTCCTACAGCACAGGATGAGGAGTCAGTCTGCAAGATGAAGGGCCTACTAAAGTCCGGTATTCGCAGCACAGGAGGTTGGATAATGGCCTCCCTAAGCAGTTGAAAAGCACGTTCTTGATCTTCACCCCAAACGAACTTTGCGTCTTTCCTTCTTAAAGCGTTTCAGAGGGGCGGCCACCTCGGCAAAGTCAGGAATAAACCTACGGTAGAAATTAACCATGCCGATGAATCTGGCAACACCCTTGGCATCCTTCGGAGGAGGAAAATCCCGAATGCCTTGGGTCCTGGCAGGATCTATAGATACACCCCTAGACGACACGAGGTGACCGAGAAAGAAACGATATTTCAGACTTGGCGTAAGACACCTTCTCCGGATTGACGGTAAGGCCAGCCCTACCCAACCTAACCAAGACCTCCTCAAGATGTTTAACGTGTTCCGTGAAAGACTCACTGTAGACCAGAAGATCATCAAGATAATTAAAGACATACCTGAACTTCACATCGTGGAAGATGGAGTCAAGCAACCTAGTTAACGTTTGGGCCCCCACAGCTAGCCCCATCGGCACAGATCGGTACTGATACAAATTCCACGGAACACAGAAGGCCGTGAGAGGACGTGATTCCTTCTTCAACGGAATCTGATGATAGGCTTGGTTCAAATCAAATATAGTGAAAAAATTTGGCCTCACCGAACCAATCAAAAGCTGAATGGAGATCGGGGAGAGGCACTGAGTCTATTTCAATCTTGGCATTAAGTTTTCTTAGGTCGACCACCATACGATTTTTTCCATTCGGCTTTGGAACCCAAGAACGCTGGACTGGCATACGATGAGTTTGAGGGCTCAATAACTCCTTGATCCAAGAGATCCTTGATGATACCACGCATAACCTCCATCTTTGGAGGAGCCAACTTGTTATGGGTGGGAGCCGTACTGGCTGAGTGTCAGTCAGACGAATTTTCATATTCAATAAGATGGGTAGAACCGAGCTTGGGTGTGAGGACATCCGGAAATCTTGAGCAAAGCTCACGGAGAACCCCAGCTTGCTCCTCATCCAAGTGACCGAACGGGTCCTCAGGGGCAGAACCTTCCTCACACTCCACCTCACCAACCTGCGGCGTCGATTTGCATTTATCAGAAAAGGGGACTGACACTCGCCGATTGAATTTGAAATAAGACTGGCCCGCCTGAAGATCCAGCACCAAACCAGTCTTTTGAATAAAATCCGCCCCCAAAATACAATCCATACTCAGGTCCTGGGCCACAAGGAAGCTCCACACCCATGAAAAACATTCAACCTTAAACTTGATTGAAGCCTTCCTCGAAATTGGAAGAGGGGAATTAGAAGCAGTCCAGCAAGTTAAAGAAGACTCCTCGGTGTGCTTCACCAAACCTAACCTTGAAATGGCTTCAAAAAGACGGGAAGAGATGAGGCTACAGGCTGACCCGGAATCAACTAGGGCCTTATGCACTGAGTCTCCCACTAAGATATTGATATAAGGGCACACCGAAGATGCTGTCCTAAGCCGTAGGTTTCCCTTTTCTGCTAGGCTCATAGTGTCCAAACTATTAATCAAATTTTTCGCACAGGTACTATTTTTTTGAAATTTTTTCTTAGACCTCGGGGGAACTTCAGAGAAAACCCCCCTTTGATCTAGTTTTTTTGGACCAGTGCGATATCTCCTAGGACACTCCCGACGAGTATGACCTCGTTCACCACAGGCATAGCAGATGGGTGGATGAAGCCCACCAGAGTGATGTGGCCCATCCACGGGATTCTGTACGGCCGTGACAGCCCTGGAGGGCTGGATGGAACGATGATTGTTCCTCTCCGCCCTCTGCCGGTCAGCAAACTGCACGCTGCGCGAAGCAATGCACAGACGGTCCAGTTCAGAAAAGGTGGAAGGGCGACCAGCAAAAACTAGACGGGACCTCTCTTCAGGATTGAGACCCTCAAGAATGGTGGTGACCACAGTACTTTCGGGGATATTGAGCCTTAACACCCTATCAGTGTCCCTCACCTCGGCCACAAACTTAGCCAAACTCTCTCCGTTGCCCTGAGGCCTAAAGAATTTCTCCACACGGAGACGTTCCCTCAACTGACCAGGAACAAAGAAATCCAATGCCTCCCTATGAAAATCATCCAGGGTACCACCCCTCTGGAGAACTCGAACCAGACAGTCACCCAAAGGTGGCCTACAAAACGGAGAGATGACATGCAGGAAGCTCGCTCCCTGAAGACCAGGCAAGTCATGCAGTCGCAGGATCTCAGAAAGAAACCGCAAGCAAGGCTTCAGTATCTAGACCATCCACCGTAGGTAGTCGCTGCAGCAACGGGGTAAGTGGGTTTGGGAGCTTGTGATACTGAACAAAGGATCCCGTCATCACAGCTCCTAGTCCTCCAGATCCAGCAGGCAGGGTCCCGTCCACACCAGACACCCCCGACGCCACGCCCACATCAAAGTCTGCAACCACTGACCCAGGGATCCGGCATTCACCCTTAACAGCCGCAGCAGAGTCAACCGCAGACAAGGTTTTTTCAGGAGCCTTTGCTCCCTCGTCCCTCTCGAGTACAGTCAGCAGGCTGTCCACCAAGGTGATGCGTTCCTCCAACCACTCCCTATCACCAGAACTGGTAAGCTTGGATCTAAGTAGCGACAGCCTCATATGTAGATGGGTAAGCCGGGACAAATACCTAGCCCTCTCTCGGCCAGTAGGCGGCGACTCCAACCAGTCCTCCTGACTATTTTCAAAAGTCTCCAACTTAGCCTCCAAAATAGGCCTCTGCTTCTGGAACGTCAAATCTCTAGGCCAGGTCGTGTCCAGTTCCATATTATCACGCAGTTGCTTCCGCATGGACTCGCAGTCGGAACCCGGATTAAGCCCACGAGCCAACAACTCAAAATGGAGATCCTCCTTCAGCAAGTATTCAGGCACCAGAGAGACAGGCATGATAACAAAGAGTAACAAAAAACTAACAAACAACACACTGACTCGAAGTCAACGACTAACAAAGCAATAACTAAGGCGACAAGTGAATAACTTAGTGAGACAACACTCTCAGCAGGGTCCCCAGAATTCCTGCCGTCCACGAAACACGGCAGCGAAACCAAAATACCGCAACAAAACACTACGCCGTACCAGAACAAAAACCAGAAAAAAAACAACGAAGACAAGATATAACAAAAACACACAAGTAACAATAATCAGAAAATAAATAGGTTCACACACTTCCTGTCGATCGGCGGAAAATAGCACAGCGAGACGGCACAGGCGCAGGAAGTCAACTAACAACTTCAACTCGTGCCTCTCACCACCAGTGGCAAAACAAAAACCCCGGGCCCGTAGAGGGTAAAAACACGTAACCACGCTCTGCTACCATTTTGTTCCGAGTTAGCGAAAAAGACAGGAGGTCTCGGAAGCGCGCCCCTCCCAAACTCGGAGCAAATAAAAAAAAAACAATCACATGCCACTAGTGGGAAGAGACAAAAAGCGAGACAAGATTTCGAGTACTGGATATAATTAGTAGGTAGCAAACATTTCCATGCAAAATACAATTACTTCAGCACCACGGTGCACCGCGTAACTTAATAACTAAATAACAACAATCAATAGAATTCCAATAAAGACAATAACATAATAAATAGAAACAATAACATAATAAATAAATAATATAATATACTAAATAACATAATATCAGGTACGGCAGTAGTAAATCTAAAAATTTTAACAGGTAATTTTTTATGAACTGAGGGGAGGGAAAAGGTTGTAGAATTTCTAGGCCCACTAATTTTAAAAAGTAATTTGGTTTCAAGTTTGTAGCCGAAAATTAAAAAAAAAAATTTAAAGCCAATTTTCGAAGGAGGCGGGGGGCTTAGTTGCCTCCACGAATCCGAATTAAAGATGAAATCCTCCCCTTCAGTTCATGTAACTAAACTAAATAATACTGGCTAATATACTGGCCCTCCTCCAGATCTAACATCTGGCAGCGCTCCATACAAGCCTATCCTCTCAAGGGGTATAAGAAGTAAAAAACATTTCTGATCCAACCTTGTTCCAGAAGAAATTAATGGGAGCACTACACTCCGGTTGGATGCCGGTCCAATAGCGCTGGCAGGGCGCGGGCATTCAGTTGGTTTCAGTGCTGTGGGCAGACTCGCCGCATCAGTCCCGCTGACGGCACTCACGGGACCCTATAGAATCCCAACATAACCAGTAGATATTTAGAAAAATATTAGTATAACCCGAGAAATAATAAAACTTAATTATGTTTGCCACAAAGTATATATAAATTTTTTTTTTTAATTTAACAATTAAAAATAACGATCTGTAACTAACGGTACCTTTTAAGTATTGAAAACTGTTTCCTAAAAATAACTCAAGACACCAAGTATTATAAGATACACTACTTGGTGACGATATTAAATATTACAAACAAAACAAATTTTCAAATATATAAACATTTACTTATAGGCTAGAACAGCCATACTAAATTATTCAGCGTGATAACATTTACTTGTAACAATAATTCACTGGATTTTAATCATTCTATTATAATAATTTACATTCTATTATTAAATATTAATTTATTGTAAGGCAGGCCTAATAATAAATATATAATTTACAAATAATAACAGAACATTATTTCCCAGATAACAAGAATTAAATTATAATCCGTTCACGCTACTATAAAGCCAATAATTAAATAATAAAATTTAAATCATGAATGTTGCCACCCAATTTTGCACGCAACACAAAACACGAGGTAACAAAAATTTGCAAAGTCTGTACCGTCTCGCTTACACTAAAAAAATCAAAGTGTGTACACGGAATAAAGAATTTCCGTTCGCCGAACGGATCAGTTAGAAAGCACAAGAGCGAAAGATAATAAAAACTAAACTAGCATAGTAAATAAATTAACAAATTTAGAACGTACGAAAGACAGGATAGAACACTTTGCGACACGAACACGTACACGAGGAACACAAGTTACAAAAATATATATAAATTACTTATAACTAATCTACGATAATATATGTCTGGGTGGGAGAGAAAAACCGCCAACTAAATAAGTTAAAGAGAGTGCAAAAGAACATTTACCTGCCGAAAGTCGGAGAATTAGCCAGCCATGTGGAACGGGACGAGCAGCGAACAGACAGCAAACGCAGTAGCTTCTCCGAACGTGTCTCCGAACAGTCTGACCGCTCCGAACAGTAGCCGGTGCCGGTGCCGGTGAACAGCTGGTCGGTAAACTAGTCAAGGTCAACCAGCTGACCTCAACCAATCAGTCCAACCAGGCAGAAAATCAATACTTGACGGAGTGACTCCCCCACCGACTGACAAGAGTGGCCGAGGTGGGAAAATAATAGACAAAAAAATAAATTGCCCAAACTGAGCCCCGGCTCAACCTACCCCACTAAAAAGGGTGCAACCCCAAACAAAACCTCTCCCCCACTGAAAGAAGAACCAACAAGCTCTGGCACAGGATACGGGAAGTCGAGAACCCTAACAGGAAACGAAGTCCTGAGCAGGAGGCAGACAAAACACGGTCCTCCTGAAAAATTTTGAGAGGCGCCTCTCTTGGAGAAAGAAGAAAAACAGAAAGAGAGTAAAACGACACCACAGAGAAAACCAGGGGTGATCAGTCCCCGGACACCCCCGCAGCCGCACCAGTATCCAGAGCATGACCAGAGGTATCACCACGGAAGGCCTTCAGATGAGAAACATGGGCCTTCCGCCACAACCTCCCCGATACGGGATCAACCAACTCAGCAGTAACTGGGGAGAGAAAACGAAGAATCCGGTGGGGACCTGTCCACCGATAGCAAAGTTTGGCTGCCCGTTTATCCACGGCCGAACTGACCGGATGGGCCTTACAAAAGACAAGATCCCCCACCTGGAAGGGGTTAGCAATACGTCCCTTATTGAATTTCCTCCTCACCCTTTCCCTAGACTGTAGGAGCTTAACCCTGACTGCTTCCCAAGTGTCACTTACATTGGGAGTACCAGGTACTGGTAGAAGACTATCCAGACTCCAGAGATTAGACAAGGGATCAGAAGGAGGACGACTAAACATGACCTGAAAAGGCGTGGAATCATGACTTTCGTGAAGAGCAGAATTGAAGGCTAACTGAAGCCAGCTCAGGTTTTCATCCCAGGTAGTTTGTTTCTCAGCGTGATAAGCGATGAGGGCGGCTCTGAGATTGCGGTTGAACCGCTCAGCATGAGAAGGCTGGGGGTAGTAAGGAGATGTAGTAACATGTTTGATTCCATGCCCAAAACAGAAGCGATGAAACTCCCTCGACACGAATTGTGTGCCGTTGTCTGAGACGAAGGTGGCGGGCACTCCAAAATTCTGTAGAAGGCGGGACTTGAGTGCCTTGACGGTGAGCGACGCCGTGGCACTCCTAAGAGGAATCAACCAGCAAAACTTAGAGAAAGCATCCACAGCAACAAGCAGGGAGGAGTTCCCTGACTTGCTACGGGGAAAGGGTCCCACATAGTCAATGAACACTTTCTCAAGAGGCCGCTCCGCCACCTCGGAGGAAAGAAGTCCTAATTTGGTATTTTGTGCTGGTTTACTGACCGAGCAAAGATGACAAGCTCGTACTCTACCAGCAATGTCTCTGTCCATACTCTTCCAGATGAACTTATCTCTGATTTTAGCGATGGTCTTGTGAATACCTAAATGACCGCCCACGGGAGAAACATGAAAGTAGGAAAAGACCATCGGTATGAGGGCACTCGGCAGAACAATCTTGGGACCACCTCCGCGTCGGGCACGACAGCAGAGGACACCCTTGGACAAGAAGTAAGGAGAGTGGGCTACTCCCTCCTGGAGCTCACCAATGATGTTTGACAACTCGGGGTCTTGAAGTTGGTGAGAGCCAAAACTCTCAAAGGCAGCAGGGAAATCCAACATCACAGTCCCACACAACGGTGCTTGAGAATCAACAGGATCGCTGGGTAGATGATACATTCTAGAAAGAGCATCGGCGACGACGTTTTGGGTGCCGCGAATGTGCTGCACCCTGAATTTAAAGGCCGCAATTTTGACAACCAAGCGACCAATCTTCCCGAGTTGTCGAGGATGGGCCAATAGCCAGGAAAGAGCCTGATTGTCAGTTTCCAGCAGAAATTCGGAATGCTCTAGGAACCTCCGAAACTTATCCATGCCGAAAACGACCGCCAGACACTCCAGCTCATAAATAGAAGATTTCTTTTCCTGAAGGGTCAAAGTCCTAGATGCAAAAGCGATAGGTTGCCGAGCGCCGTCGAATTCTTGAGAAAGCACAGCTCCTACAGCACAGGATGAGGAGTCAGTCTGCAAGATGAAGGGCCTACTAAAGTCCGGTATTCGCAGCACAGGAGGTTGGATAATGGCCTCCCTAAGCAGTTGAAAAGCACGTTCTTGATCTTCACCCCAAACGAACTTTGCGTCTTTCCTTCTTAAAGCGTTCAGAGGGGCGGCCACCTCGGCAAAGTCAGGAATAAACCTACGGTAGAAATTAACCATGCCGATGAATCTGGCAACACCCTTGGCATCCTTCGGAGGAGGAAAATCCCGAATGCCTTGGGTCCTGGCAGGATCTATAGATACACCCCTAGACGACACGAGGTGACCGAGAAACGATATTTCAGACTTGGCGTAAGACACCTTCTCCGGATTGACGGTAAGGCCAGCCCTACCCAACCTAACCAAGACCTCCTCAAGATGTTTAACGTGTTCCGTGAAAGACTCACTGTAGACCAGAAGATCATCAAGATAATTAAAGACATACCTGAACTTCACATCGTGGAAGATGGAGTCAAGCAACCTAGTTAACGTTTGGGCCCCCACAGCTAGCCCCATCGGCACAGATCGGTACTGATACAAATTCCACGGAACACAGAAGGCCGTGAGAGGACGTGATTCCTTCTTCAACGGAATCTGATGATAGGCTTGGTTCAAATCAAATATAGTGAAAAATTTGGCCTCACCGAACCAATCAAAAGCTGAATGGAGATCGGGGAGAGGCACTGAGTCTATTTCAATCTTGGCATTAAGTTTTCTTAGGTCGACCACCATACGATTTTTTCCATTCGGCTTTGGAACCAAGAACGCTGGACTGGCATACGATGAGTTTGAGGGCTCAATAACTCCTTGATCCAAGAGATCCTTGATGATACCACGCATAACCTCCATCTTTGGAGGAGCCAACTTGTATGGGTGGGAGCGTACTGGCTGAGTGTCAGTCAGACGAATTTCATATTCAATAAGATGGGTAGAACCGAGCTTGGGTGTGAGGACATCCGGAAATCTTGAGCAAAGCTCACGGAGAACCCCAGCTTGCTCCTCATCCAAGTGACCGAACGGGTCCTCAGGGGCAGAACCTTCCTCACACTCCACCTCACCAACCTGCGGCGTCGATTTGCATTTATCAGAAAAGGGGACTGACACTCGCCGATTGAATTTGAAATAAGACTGGCCCCGCCTGAAGATCCAGCACCAAAACCAGTCTTTTGAATAAAATCCGCCCCCAAAATACAATCCATACTCAGGTCCTGGGCCACAAGGAAGCTCCACACCCATGAAAAACATTCAACCTTAAACTTGATTGAAGCCTTCCTCGAAATTGGAAGAGGGGAATTAGAAGCAGTCCAGCAAGTTAAAGAAGACTCCTCGGTGTGCTTCACCAAACCTAACCTTGAAATGGCTTCAAAAAGACGGGAAGAGATGAGGCTACAGGCTGACCCGGAATCAACTAGGGCCTTATGCACTGAGTCTCCCACTAAGATATTGATATAAGGGCACACCGAAGATGCTGTCCTAAGCCGTAGGTTTCCCTTTTCTGCTAGGCTCATAGTGTCCAAACTATTAATCAAATTTTTCGCACAGGTACTATTTTTTTGAAATTTTTTCTTAGACCTCGGGGGAACTTCAGAGAAAACCCCCCTTTGATCTAGTTTTTTTGGACCAGTGCGATATCTCCTAGGACACTCCCGACGAGTATGACCTCGTTCACCACAGGCATAGCAGATGGGTGGATGAAGCCCACCAGAGTGATGTGGCCCATCCACGGGATTCTGTACGGCCGTGACAGCCCTGGAGGGCTGGATGGAACGATGATTGTTCCTCTCCGCCCTCTGCCGGTCAGCAAACTGCACGCTGCGCGAAGCAATGCACAGACGGTCCAGTTCAGAAAAGGTGGAAGGGCGACCAGCAAAAACTAGACGGGACCTCTCTTCAGGATTGAGACCCTCAAGAATGGTGGTGACCACAGTACTTTCGGGGATATTGAGCCTTAACACCCTATCAGTGTCCCTCACCTCGGCCACAAACTTAGCCAAACTCTCTCCGTTGCCCTGAGGCCTAAAGAATTTCTCCACACGGAGACGTTCCCTCAACTGACCAGGAACAAAGAAATCCAATGCCTCCCTATGAAAATCATCCAGGGTACCACCCCTCTGGAGAACTCGAACCAGACAGTCACCCAAAGGTGGCCTACAAAACGGAGAGATGACATGCAGGAAGCTCGCTCCCTGAAGACCAGGCAAGTCATGCAGTCGCAGGATCTCAGAAAGAAACCGCAGCAAGGCTTCAGTATCTAGACCATCCACCGTAGGTAGTCGCTGCAGCAACGGGGTAAGTGGGTTTGGGAGCTTGTGATACTGAACAAAGGATCCCGTCATCACAGCTCCTAGTCCTCCAGATCCAGCAGGCAGGGTCCCGTCCACACCAGACACCCCCGACGCCACGCCCACATCAAAGTCTGCAACCACTGACCCAGGGATCCGGCATTCACCCTTAACAGCCGCAGCAGAGTCAACCGCAGACAAGGTTTTTTCAGGAGCCTTTGCTCCCTCGTCCCTCTCGAGTACAGTCAGCAGGCTGTCCACCAAGGTGATGCGTTCCTCCAACCACTCCCTATCACCAGAACTGGTAAGCTTGGATCTAAGTAGCGACAGCCTCATATGTAGATGGGTAAGCCGGGACAAATACCTAGCCCTCTCTCGGCCAGTAGGCGGCGACTCCAACCAGTCCTCCTGACTATTTTCAAAAGTCTCCAACTTAGCCTCCAAAATAGGCCTCTGCTTCTGGAACGTCAAATCTCTAGGCCAGGTCGTGTCCAGTTCCATATTATCACGCAGTTGCTTCCGCATGGACTCGCAGTCGGAACCCGGATTAAGCCCACGAGCCAACAACTCAAAATGGAGATCCTCCTTCAGCAAGTATTCAGGCACCAGAGAGACAGGCATGATAACAAAGAGTAACAAAAAACTAACAAACAACACACTGACTCGAAGTCAACGACTAACAAAGCAATAACTAAGGCGACAAGTGAATAACTTAGTGAGACAACACTCTCAGCAGGGTCCCCAGAATTCCTGCCGTCCACGAAACACGGCAGCGAAACCAAAATACCGCAACAAAACACTACGCCGTACCAGAACAAAACCAGAAAAAAAACAACGAAGACAAGATATAACAAAAACACACAAGTAACAATAATCAGAAAATAAATAGGTTCACACACTTCCTGTCGATCGGCGGAAAATAGCACAGCGAGACGGCACAGGCGCAGGAAGTCAACTAACAACTTCAACTCGTGCCTCTCACCACCAGTGGCAAAACAAAAACCCCGGGCCCGTAGAGGGTAAAAACACGTAACCACGCTCTGCTGACCATTTTGTTCCGAGTTAGCGAAAAAGACAGGAGGTCTCGGAAGCGCGCCCCTCCCAAACTCGGAGCAAATAAAAAAAAAACAATCACATGCCACTAGTGGGAAGAGACAAAAAGCGAGACAAGATTTCGAGTACTGGATATAATTAGTAGGTAGCAAACATTTCCATGCAAAATACAATTACTTCAGCACCACGGTGCACCGCGTAACTTAATAACTAAATAACAACAATCAATAGAATTCCAATAAAGACAATAACATAATAAATAGAAACAATAACATAATAAATAAATAATATAATATACTAAATAACATAATATCAGGTACGGCAGTAGTAAATCTAAAAATTTTAACAGGTAATTTTTTATGAACTGAGGGGAGGGAAAAGGTTGTAGAATTTCTAGGCCCACTAATTTTAAAAAGTAATTTGGTTTCAAGTTTGTAGCCGAAAATTAAAAAAAAAAATTTAAAGCCAATTTTCGAAGGAGGCGGGGGCTTAGTTGCCTCCACGAATCCGAATTAAAGATGAAATCCTCCCCTTCAGTTCATGTAACTAAACTAAATAATACTGGCTAATATACTGGCCCTCCTCCAGATCTAACATCTGGCAGCGCTCCATACAAGCCTATCCTCTCAAGGGGTATAAGAAGTAAAAAACATTTCTGATCCAACCTTGTTCCAGAAGAAATTAATGGGAGCACTACACTCCGGTTGGATGCCGGTCCAATAGCGCTGGCAGGGCGCGGGCATTCAGTTGGTTTCAGTGCTGTGGGCAGACTCGCCGCATCAGTCCCGCTGACGGCACTCACGGGACCCTATAGAATCCCAACATAACCAGTAGATATTTAGAAAAATATTAGTATAACCCGAGAAATAATAAAAACTTAATTATGTTTGCCACAAAGTATATATAAATTTTTTTTTTTAATTTAACAATTAAAAATAACGATCTGTAACTAACGGTACCTTTTAAGTATTGAAAACTGTTTCCTAAAAATAACTCAAGACACCAAGTATTATAAGATACACTACTTGGTGACGATATTAAATATTACAAACAAAACAAATTTTCAAATATATAAACATTTACTTATAGGCTAGAACAGCCATACTAAATTATTCAGCGTGATAACATTTACTTGTAACAATAATTCACTGGATTTTAATCATTCTATTATAATAATTTACATTCTATTATTAAATATTAATTTATTGTAAGGCAGGCCTAATAATAAATATATAATTTACAAATAATAACAGAACATTATTTCCCAGATAACAAGAATTAAATTATAATCCGTTCACGCTACTATAAAGCCAATAATTAAATAATAAAATTTAAATCATGAATGTTGCCACCCAATTTTGCACGCAACACAAAACACGAGGTAACAAAAATTTGCAAAGTCTGTACCGTCTCGCTTACACTAAAAAAATCAAAGTGTGTACACGGAATAAAGAATTTCCGTTCGCCGAACGGATCAGTTAGAAAGCACAAGAGCGAAAGATAATAAAACTAAACTAGCATAGTAAATAAATTAACAAATTTAGAACGTACGAAAGACAGGATAGAACACTTTGCGACACGAACACGTACACGAGGAACACAAGTTACAAAAATATATATAAATTACTTATAACTAATCTACGATAATATATGTCTGGGTGGGAGAGAAAAACCGCCAACTAAATAAGTTAAGAGAGTGCAAAAGAACATTTACCTGCCGAAAGTCGGAGAATTAGCCAGCCATGTGGAACGGGACGAGCAGCGAACAGACAGCAAACGCAGTAGCTTCTCCGAACGTGTCTCCGAACAGTCTGACCGCTCCGAACAGTAGCCGGTGCCGGTGCCGGTGAACAGCTGGTCGGTAAACTAGTCAAGGTCAACCAGCTGACCTCAACCAATCAGTCCAACCAGGCAGAAAATCAATACTTGACGGAGTGACTCCCCCACCGACTGACAAGAGTGGCCGAGGTGGGAAAATAATAGACAAAAAAATAAATTGCCCAAACTGAGCCCCGGCTCAGTTGCAAAGGTGGTATTTTAAGTTTAGCAAAAATTGGGAAAGAACTATCACGTCTTTTCTTATGAGAAATAATTCTTATAAAATGGTTTTGCACAACTCTTAATTTCTCTATTAGATATTAAAAGTACTTCCAAAGCAAACTAACCCATATTGTAGTCTTGATTCGACCAAAGCAAAATACAGAGTTTGTAACAAATGTTCGTCACAAAAATTTCGTAGAAAGTAAAATTTTTCTAATTGAAGATTTTAATTTTCTTTGCAAAACTGTTACGTGCTTGAGTCTAGAAAATATGCAAAATACAACAATCCTCTTTAGAAAATGCTTGTTTCAAATATATTACATGCTTAAAAACCTCTAAAGTTTGAAAACCCTTGACTATAAGTACTGTTACTAGAGTTATTATAACTTATAAAAAATTATGATAAAGATTTGTGTGGAGATACAGAAGGAGTGGAGTAATACAAAATGTAACAATAGGATAGAAAGGATTATATTTACTACTTATATTTGTATGAACTCAGACACATATGGTACCAAATAATTGAAACGATATTTCCAATCATCATCTTCCTCTCACTCGCTATTTCCGTCATTCCCTGTCTAATTCTATCTAACTTCTCTCACAACTTCCTTTACAATCCCAAACGAACTTAGAGAAAAGTACTAAAATAAGTGGTTACACTGTGAAACTTAGTGGCTAAACTAAATGTAACTTACGTACAAATTATTTAGTGTACCCTCATTTATATACTATTTTAAGTCATTCATACATGACTAATAAAAATCGAGTGCCATGAACATATTTTAAAGGTGAGTAGAAAGTTAGTAAAGTGTAATATCTACGTAACGATATAAATTCTAAACCTGTCTGGGTGGTTTTAAAATCTTTTGGTTATAACTGACACATTCACTTAAGTTCGTTTTATTTCGATGTTCCAAAATGTTAAACAAATGTAAACAAAAAAATTTTATTCCAAAGATATTCAATAAATATTTAAAGACCTTTTCCTGGACTCGTTTACCATCAAAATAGGTTATAACTGACTAAAAAAACTATTTCTCAGAAACTCAAAGCATCGGCACTACACCTCACAGACGATACAGGGTTTGACAATAAAACTATGCACCATAATGCTGTTAGCATTTTTATAACTATAAAAACTTCTTTTTTTGAAGGGTATTTTTGACGATGGAAGGATTATGAAGGAAACAGGATTTTTTTTTTTTATCTTTAGAAAGGGGTGAAGTATTTAAAAAAGGCCTAGTGTGTTTCAGTTATTTTAAATATAATTTTAATAACAGATAAATACTATATTAATCAAGCCTACATTAGTTATCAATGTTATATGACGCGTTTATTATGAAGTAAAAGTTAACTTAGTGAATGAAATAGTTTTATACCGTAAAACTTAAAATTAAATAGCTAACAAGACATCCTTGAATACATAGTTAAAATATTACCAGTAAAATATATTTTACATCTTTTTTTTTAAATAGGCCACCATTGTGATCTTGGAAACTATAAATATGACAGCAAACATTAAATGGGGCAGGGGTTTATGAACTTTCAGTGTACATATTTTTAAATATCTAAAAATATAAGAAAAAGTTTCCCACTAAAAGTTTACTTTTAAATTTACAGTTTCAAAGATCACAATGATTACCCATGTACAAAGCCACCCTGTATACTCCAATATTTAGTGTGTATAAAAGAAGTATAAAAGAAGAAGTAGATGATGGATGCACCAACCCAGCTTTCTGTACTGCAGACAGATACTGATGCCGAATACTGATGCCAGTGTTGATATTAAAATTGAGTTTGGGCTGTTGTGTTGTTAGCTTTTGTAGATAGAGGCTTCGTAGAAAGTTATCAATTGACTGATTCGATATCTTAAAGTGTTTACTATAATGTATCAAGTTTATAATGTTATAAATGGTAACGCGTTAGTTACATTGGGTTGTTACAGGTACTAAATTATCATTTTCGAATCAATCAGTAGGACTTTTTGTCATGAAATGTAGTAGCCTGTTCAACTATCTTAATGAAATTGAATCCTTCCTATTATTAAATATACATTTATTTCTTATTAAATATACATTCATTTCATTTATTAGTGAGAAAATGGTTCAAGACCCTAGGAAGACTAAGTTTGTGACTTGATTGATTCCAAAGTATTTTACGTGGTAAAACAGCAAAAAGTGAATTTTTAAAGCGGGTAAAATGTATTAAAACTAATTAAATAAACTATACATTAATAAAAACCTGCTATAAATAATTACAAACTGACATAAAATATTTCATAAGTCGTTTAATAATTTGGTCCATTTGTTTCATTTGATTTTACGTATTTCAGTTCATTTTTCAAACTTATTACACATTTTAAATGTACCATTACCCATCATGCTATATCTACAAAAACAGAGAATCCAAATTAAAGAGTTTCCATAGTCTGTGCACTCGAATACTTCATTAATATTTACGAACTAATTGTTCATTGTCTGCAATTTTGACTTAGAAGAATTGTGTGGAGGATTGGCCAATTCAAATTGCATTAGGACTAGCAATCAATATTTTTCAATTGTAAACATTCAAGCATTGTGAACAACAATTTATAGTGTTAGATTAACAAATAAATATATGTTGTTTTTTTATTTATGTAACGGGAACATGTGCAATGTTTTAATTCGGTAGCGTGGGCTGTGGTTAAAATACATGAAAAGGCGGCGGTATTGACACTGCAGGTGACGCGGTACTGCGTTGGTTGTGATAGTGTCACTTTATCAATCATCAATCTCTCTGTCCCTCTCTAATCATACTGCTTTATTCTATTTCCGTCACTCTTTTTATCCACTGTTTGGAACAGTTAGACGTTACTACTAAAGCTAGAATTACGTCAGTATGTGTTTGCGTAACAGGCTTCGAAAAGGATATAGCCAAATTCAAAGTCTAAAAATACATGTTAGATTGAAAGAGTTTAGTTAGAAATGTATTTATTCTGTAGTTATCTCCTTACCACTATTGTAACCTCTAAGTACAATGTAAAAATGTTCATTAAACCCAGCCTAATCCTATGGCTGAGTTACGTGTACCATCATCGAACTTATGGTTGCCTTCATAGAAATGCAGCTTCACGCACAGTTCGTCTTTAAGATATCCTGCGGGGAGACAGACATTTTTTGCTACCAGACATACAGAAATTAAATGTTTTGAACACTTTGAGAGATAATGAATCGCTAACGCTCACCCATCACAAATTCAGCTGACATAAAGAAATTATTAGTAAGTAGAAACGTACACTTATTTAATATTAACTGTCGAAGTTTATGATACATTTTCCCTGATTTACAATCAGGAACTTCATATAAATATTACAGATTACTGGTATTTCCTTGATGATTCTTCTGTAATATACCATTAAAAAGTCCATATTTAACATGTAAAGCTTGTAAAACTGCGGCAAAAATATTGAAATAAGAGCTATTAACTATTAAAAGCGGGTTGCATATTATTTTAGCATGAATTTCTGATATTTTATAATGTATTGCTGTACCACATGTGCTACGTAATACTTTTTTCTTTTACACTAGAATCAGATTTAAAAATAAAACTTGCTCCATTAAATTAAAACTGAATTTCGTCACTTGTGAATGATTGAATTTATATGCAGTCTTTGTATTACAATTTTATAATTTATGTTGTTTTGATGAATAACAGATTTCATTTCATTTTGTATATATTTACAGTTTTAATTTGATTTTTAAATGTCGTCGGATTACATTCTCCGTTTTACTTGTTACATTTAAAGTTGTCTCTAACCAAATTATATTTTAAAGGCCGCATTCTATGAATTGACGATTCTTACTTTGCTGTCTTATTTATAAAAACATTTACACTAACCATACTTTCTATTAGCATTTTGTATCCCCAAATCAAAAAGAGTAGGTATAAAATCTTATGATAGTAACCAATTAACAAACAGAGCCCTATTCTACTGTCTGGTGATTGAGATGTATAGTTTCATTGCACATTAAAACCTCTAAATTATAACATTTTATATTAATAGTAATTGACTGAGCGTTAGTCAGCCCTATCAATCAAGGGTTGGGAAAATGCAATTTCTGTCGATCTAATGACTTTGAATTTCTTATGAAGCTTTATTTCTGTATAGTCAAAATCAATTCCAATGATGGTGCAGTTTTCTTTAAAAGTAGCTCTAATTCATATAGAACAGAAGTACATACCTTTCGATTACAACGTCAGTGTATTTTTCAATGTTTTTACAATGTTGATGCCTGGAGTATTACAAATCTAAGGCTGAATGTTTCATAAACATTGACACAATCCAAATTTATGTACCATGCCTGCTGACTTTATTGTCTTACAAAGCTACCAGTTTGTAATAATTCTGATCAGTTTTACAATTTTTTGTAATATTTTCTCTCGGGAAATCAGTATTGAAAGTAAACAAAATTATTTCAATGGATAACGCATAATGAAAGGACAACGAAATATATTCAACGCTACATAACCGCTTTTAATGGTCGTTTGTTTTAATCGCTTACCCGGGGCATTTACATTATTACTGTAGGCTATTTGCTGTAAAATATTCCAGTATCGTTATATAATACTAATGCTGAATTATATACAGAACATAATTTCTATTTAAGATAATTATTTTGTTTTATGGGAGTTAATTTTACTCTGAATAGCAGTGCAAAACTTGTACTGTGTTAAAAAAATTATGGTTGCCTGTAAAGTCGGTTTTACGGGCGAAGATTTTACGTGACAACGTCTTTTTCTCGGTAGAATATTTATTGATATGAATATTATTAAATTGCACAATAGGAACAAGGAATTGAATGAAAATAAGAATTGCACAAATTTTAACTATAGAAATATATTTTGTTTACTAAAACATTGTACATAATTTGAAATTAATTAAAATTTGTTATTGTAAATGGTAAAGTTGAATAAAACATTTACTAAAATTGGAATTTGAAATTCTTGCTAAACACAGTTAAATTCTAACTCCGCGCGTGGTGATTGGTCGGTTTAGTTCGTTTGTTTGGTCGCACTGTTATGACAGGTTAGAGGTTATAATTTGTTATTTTAAATGTTTGACTAGCAATACGCGCTGTTTCTTCTCAATCGACTGAATTACGATTGATTGCAGAGTGATTTAAACTAATAATTTACTTAACACTATCAACATTTGTCAATAGTATGACATAACCTATAAACTCAGTTTCTCAAATTTTGTGTCAATCTAACAATTAATCAATCAATCATAGTTTACGATAATGAAATATCAGTGTACAATTATTTACCTTTATTGTTGTAGTTGTTGTAAATGACGAATCTAAGCACTCCACATTTTCACGAATAAACATAGTTATCTGCTTTATCCCGTGCAGCGGACCCACTGGACGGGCATCGTAACGTTACCGGGCGTTACACTTTTTCATGAGTGACTCCGAGCCGCAACCTAATTTAAGACGTTGTCACGTCAAAATGATCAAATGTCCAAATATTAATGCTGAATTATATTCATAATATAATTTCTATGTAAGTAATTAGTTTATTTTTTATGGACGTTAACTACAACCATTTCAATCTACATTGTAATGAACCCTTTTTTGCTTGTTAAAAATTATGAAATACTGTTGTGTATTTAGTGAATAACATAACTCTTATTATCGTTTTGATATCCATGAGATCTTATCTTCTGAAACCACTCAATACATTTGCTATGGAATGCATAATTCACTTGATAATATTTACTGACTTGTTTACTATTCACTCTTACAAAATTTAGGTAAATGGTAAGGTAAGAAAAGAAACCTGTATGCCAAGGATCGACTGTTGGACTGAAGTACTGAAAGTCGTCTACTTACAGAAGCAGCTGTAGTTGAAGTTAATTAATATGAAAGAATCCTTGGCTTATAATAGAATTTAATTCAATCTATTAATAATAATTTTATCCATGCGAGGCTGGCACCTAGTTGTCTAGGGTCCACTTAGCTAGTGGACATTTATTCAATAATGTTTTATAGACGAAGAGCTGGACACTGGCTGCAGTTAGGTTTATTGCTGTTTCTACTTCGGACAATTCAATTACCAATCCTGCGAGTAAAACTTTTGAATAACGAATGTAAAAAATATCAAAATTCCAAGAGCAATTTCGTGTAGGCATTAAATTCGAGAATGCAAGAGTCGTTAAGGATAGAAAATTCCTCCTATTCCCTCTCCAATCTCTCTCATTAACAACCGGACTTTATGATCCTTTCTATATATATATTAGATTGCATTATTGCTGAGTTACGTTTGTTGTCCACCTTTTACTACTTTATTATTGCGGGTTACCTAATAGTTTTTCTTTTGATTTTAGCAGGAAACTTTTCGCGTCAATTATGTTTTCTTTATTTTTGATATGTTCTACATAGGTTAAATGTTCCTTTTTTTGTAGAAAAGATGGTTTGAATCATAGTTAATTCCAAGTTAAAACTTCGCTGCTTGTAACTTAAAACACAATTACGAGTGTAAATCTGCTTACTAATTTGATAGGGCACACCATTAAGTCAATTCTTTAACTTTTTTGACGATGTTCAATGATTAAAAGCACGAAGCTTTTGCAAGAATTATGTCACCTTTAATTTGGCGACAGAATTATTGGAGGAAATTGTAATTTCTTGTAGAAAGAGGAATTTATATCATGATCAACTCCAAGTTACAATTCACTTTGTGGATCGAGTGAATTAGGTTTTTGACGCTAGCGTGAATTTCTCTTGTTGAAAATATTTCAAAAACTGTATATGATCATTGTAATTTACTCTGATCTTAGTATTTATCCTATACTTTTTTGCCTTGTTTCTCCAGTCAAAACAAAAATAAGATGGAGTTTATGACAGTTTTTAATTTTATAAAATCTTTTCTAACGAGAAGTATTATTTAAAAATTCATTTGTGTCACGTTTGGTGAAACATAATCCCGACAAGATAGAAGTACACAATACCAGTATTGTTCCACATGCTCCTTAACTCATACAAGAATTTCCTTATTACTCCAATTCTGGAGCTTTACATCTTACGGAACTTTGTGTAACTCAGTGTATGAATTGGTTAGCTGAAAATTTCTGACGATCTCTTTAAATGATCAAAAGGATTTTTTCATACGTCTCGAAGATTAAGATTACTAATTTCGTAGCCTAGTGCCTGAAATTCGACGATATATAAAGATACTTGAAGAACAAATAAGGGTTCTGGATTACCCATTACACACTTTTTTATATCTATTTTAAAAACATAATTTATGGTTCCTCACGTAAGCATTAAGTTTTAATTATTAAGGCTGATGTATCTGAAATTGTTATTGGCGTTGATTAGAACTGTTTTAACTTTATTGGTTATAAAACTCAGGAAATCCTAGAAACAAATATAGCTCAGCCTGAACTAGATAAGTTTATTGAATGCCGAATTCTGAAGTTGGAGATCGAAAACCATATTGTGACATACGCTAAAGTGTGGTCCTTACGTTAAACAATATAACATTACTTACAGATTTGTTGAGTATCATGGATAAAGACTTGATGCTTGCACTAACTAAGTGCTCCTAACGGTTTTAATGGGAAGAATTTGATTTGTATACACAATAAGCTATAAATTAATTATTGAGAGACCTTAAGAATATAAGTAAGAAATCTACTTTTTCCTATTCCATACAATTAATGTTAATACTGAATACTAGCAGTTACCCGCGGCTTCGCAAGCAATTTCATAGGCTTTACGCGTAAATGAAGCACTTCTGGTTCATTAGGAATTAGGTTTTAGACGCTAGCGTTGAATTTCCTTTTTTGAAAATATTTCGAAAACTGTATATTTATAGCCATTGTAATTTATTCCGATCTTATATTGTTGTTGAAAATATTTTTAAAAAAACTGTATATTTATAGTCATTGTAATTTATTCCTATCTTCGTATTTTTCATAGTACAGTATATTTTTCCTTTTGTCTCTGGTTATAACACAAATAAAATGGTTTTAAGGCAGTCTTTAAATTTATAATAAAAGATTTATAGTAATTTTATCTATATTACTTATTTATATTTACTAAAACATTTAATTTTCTTTACTGGATATTTTCTTACTCTGTACTCAACAGCGGTTGTACTACAGGATGAAATGAAAGGTGTGACAAGCTTACTGTATGCTTTTAAGAGTATAAATGTAAATAAATTGGTGATATTGGTTGAGTGAATTACAGCAATATGTAGTCATAAAACGATGTTTATACAGAACGGTTGATTCTATTTGTTTGTCATTCAACTTTGGAAGCCATGATAGGAGTTTTCACAACTTTAGAAACCAGTGTGACGTAGCTCCCAGGGATTTACTAAATAAGAGTCTATATGTTTACCAGGAACCCTAATAATGCCTATGTAAAAACAGCTCAATCGGTCCAATAGTTTATAAGTGATTGGTTAACACACACGGAAAGCTGCCATTAGATTTTGATAAAATATTCTATAGTATGTATGACACACGATATAATAGGATAAAGGAATAGATTCAATGTTAAGTATCGTTACTTAAAACCTCACGTTTGTAGCCTCGCCTATGAACAGAATATCCGCGCCATCACTTAATGTAAATGAAAATTACAGAAAGCGTTTGTATCAGAATTCCTGACCGTTATTACACACTTCCGCTACGTTTGCTCTGATTTATGAGCTTACAGTCTCAAGTGCTGGATCGTTGATTTGCTTTTAGTAATTAAACCTATAATGAATTGTATTAATTTCACCAATTTTACAAAAGCAGGGAAATAAACCAAAAATTATATATATTAACCTGAAGAAAGTTATCCAGAAAATTTAAAAAAAATTGATTTTGTTGTTTCATTAAAATTTGTATTTCACACCATTAGTAGCCACTTATACTTGAATAATAATTACATTTTTACATTTAGAAATAAATATAATGTATTTTATGTTATAAAATAAATAATATAATACATATAAATATACAATTATATATATATGTATGCATGTATATGTATACACATATATGGTTTATTACATTCCCAATAAACACAATAATTTCCCGTTCTTCTTTGAAAAATTAAAAAAATCTAATAAAGGTTTCCAATTGTCCAATATTGTTCATGCTGGAAACGAACGCTCTAATTCGAAAGTAAATACTCTATTTTTAGAAGCTCAATTAAACTCATTTTAAAAGTTGGACGTTTTCCAAATGACTATGAAACGGCAGCCTCTGTCTCGTTTGATTAAGGGTTGCACTGTTTTGAATAGGTTCAATATCAGCTTTTCAACTCATATTATTTACGAGTATATAATATCACCTTAGGGTTTGCAAAGAATGGAATATAATGTATAACAATTAGTTGTTGTTTTAAGAAGTGGTGAAAACTTGGCTTGATCGATAGATTTTTATTGGACTAAAGACGTGTATATTGTGATAGAATAACTATGCCCGTAATGTCTTTGGCAATATAACACTTTCCCGAATATAATATGCTGATTAGCCGTTGTGGAAGTCACAGCTCGAGAAACTGCTGAGGCTATCAATAATAATATATATTACACACACATTAACATATGTATATTAATGATTAAAATCTATTTAATTATTGATTTTTAAAGCAGTAATTATTTACTTATCTTATCCTAAATAACTGAATAAGTAATTTACAATGGAAGCTATATTAATAAAATAGAATGATTGTGACACAAAAAACGATCACAATAAAAGTACCCTAGTATGTTCCAGATGTCCGCTGCACAGGACCACGTGGTACATGAAACGAGGATATATGAAGTGTGGCATGAAAGTAAATAGACTCAGTCTGGGACATCTGTTAGACCACCAGTCCAAGCAAACCCACACATTGTTCCACATTACTGAAACTACAATAGGTGGGTATTACCGTTTGGTTTTATTGCAAAATAAATTGGAACTTTAAATTTTTATCAAGGTACTTACTAATTTATTTTTCTAAATATTTTTCTTAATATTTATGAATAAATAAGTAATAATATCGATAAATATTATTCCAATGAAATAATGCATTCTTCTCAAAATACAAATATTATTCGGTGGAGGAAACTATAGGGAAATATTATAATGTTACATGCCATATGAAAGACGGAGACATTGCTCGAAATAGCGGTTCGGAGAAAAATATTGTTGGAAAAGAAATGGATAGTGTGTTGCTTCGTCTAGTGTTCTGGAGCATTTAGCAGCATGATTTAAATTTATCATCCGTCAACTCTTATAGTATTTTAAAATTGAAATTCCTAATCACAGCTGGGAAGAAGTTTAGAAAAAAACTGGATGTACACCAGCCTTTGGGTTTCCCATAACTCTGCAAAGGGACGTCGGCAGAACCCACTAAAAAGGCATACTTCCTAAAATAGGAGGTCTTATTCGATGGGTAAATATATTTATGATTGTTTCTTTATCATTTTTACAATACACATTAAGTACTGTGCAGGACGCAATTTGTAAGAACAATGCATCCACTAAATACAATTTAGGAGAGGAAATTAATCAAGGTTACCTACCAAATTGTCTTACAGTATTAGCCTGCGTGAAATAAGAGAAAAGTCTACAATGTTGCTATGACGTAGCCATGACGACAATATATTCACGCACGTACATGCCAATGGATAGACTTTTTATTAAGTTGGTTTATGGAGTTGCGTTATGCATCAAGGCCTTTGTTTAGTCTGAAAATGGGTTACGGATGATTCATTTTATAAATGAATATTTTGTCTACAATAGACTTTTACTCCTATAAAGGATATATCCCATATGGTTCGACGGCTTCTTCATTTTAACGAGTCGACCTCCGTCATACCTGTCCAGATGATAAAAATAGGGTCATCAGATATTAGTGACTCAGATCCCACACGGTAATCTGTGCAATCCGCCCACATACTGCCTACGTAGGGTTCGTGTAATTTCGATCATTACGTTTACTAGACGATGAAGTAATTGTAGTTTTCAGAGTCCTTTCAGAATTTGCACATCCTTTATACCACACACAGTGAGGACACTTTCAGTTCAGTCACGGGTGGTAACATAAGTAAAGCCTTCACGGGTCTGCTTTCATTGGTGGACACATATTATAGAACATTATTTATACGTGAAAGTAATTATATAAATACGGAAATGACTATAAATACACGGCATCTCTCAGAAAGCATATGTATGCACAATGCAGTAAATTGAAAGATATAGGCGATTATACCCTAGAACAAATCGGTGAATGGTTACAGTTAGAACAATTATATAATTGCATATTGTGAAAGTTCAGATTAAATTCAGTTGCTTCCTCTTGGTGCAGCATCTCGAGCCTGATGATATAACAGACGTGATTCCTGGAACCTGGAGTCATGTTAGTCTGAAGAGATTAAAAAAAACACGGTGACGAGAAAGCTGAAATGAAATCCTTACATCCTTTCGACATCAGAGTCACCTAGACTACTGAAGAGGAAACTAGTTTGCATCACCGTGCTTAAAGATCCTGGCTAAAACATCGTAGTGCACTCAAATGAGACAATGAGAATACCTGTTCACCTATATAACACTCTAATTTGTAGACTAGATGAAGTTGGTATGCGCGGAAGAAAAATAAATATATACATCACAGAAACCAGCCTTGCAGTAGTAACGACAGCCCACAGCTATATATGGCTAAACAATGTTAGTAGCCATGATTTATTTTTAATTTAATTTTTTATTGTTCTCCTTCATGGCAAGGAGATAAACGATTGTGTTCACGATTATATAGCCCAGCAACGGTTACTGAGGGGGGCTGGTGCAGCTTCTTCAGTGTTTAATTTTAATTTCACACCACATTAATTACATTTAGTATTACGTTTTTTATATGAGATGTATGGTTTATATTTCAATGGATTATGTATAGTGTATATACCTTTGTAAAATAAATTGTATTAATATTTTATATGTTTATTAATATGTATCGGAATTTGTTTAAAGACACTTTTTATCGTTATGCCTGTTTTCTTCAAGTTAAATGAGTTTTATTTTAGCCTGAGTGTTCAACACAATTGCTTGAATGTTGTATTTTTTTGGTCACTTTTACCCACAATCGTTTTTCAGTTATAGTCGTTTTAAACTATGTGAATATAGAGTAACAATGATTATTCTAGTACATACACTATGAGATACTGATTTGTGAGCATTATTATAAAGTTTAATTAAAATAGATCTATTACTTCTTGAGATATCAGATCTAAAGTGAACACTGGTTTTAAGAACTTGAACTTAAAATCTATCCTAATACCCTTTAATGACCATCACTTTGGTTTCTTATTGTCACATTAATAAACAATTAGGCTATTACAATAAATACTTTACATTTATTACATACTCAGAGGACCAAAAAAGGAACATAAAAAATAAGAATATTTTTAAACTTGATGTTATACCAGCGGCCTATTGAATTGAAAACGAAATACACAAATATGGTTCTGAAGTGTGACATATTGAATGTGTTTGATTATATTTAAAAAGTGTAGACTCAAGTAATGCTTCAAATAATTTTCAGAAACTGTCAGCATGAAACATTTTTGTAAATATTACATATTTTGAGAATTGGCTATGAATACCTTTATATCAGAATTTTTACTTACCCTCTTTATTAGAAAAACTCCCTCAGAAAAACTAATTAGAGATAGAGATTTAAACAGAGATTTTACAAAAAATTAAGGAAACTTATTAAGTGACTACCTACCCTTAAGTAAGAGCCTCTCATTCCGGTTTTTAATTAAACTCCTTCCATTTCAAACACTTTATATTATTCTTGGAACTGCGTTTATAGTTTTAGGTCTTTTATATATAAATGTTGTTCTTCATTAATGCTGTATTAAGAAACGAATCATCGTATATTATTTGCGAGTTTAAGTGTAATAACTTTCTCTGAAAATCTTTGCAACAAGGAATTTATTTAAATGAGTTTAATAACATGAAATCTTTTTATTTAATGTTTAAAGTGATAAAATAGATAGACATATAATGGATTTTACGATTTATTTTTCTTATCACATATTTTGTCTGTTATTTTTTACTATTACAAGATGAAGTCTTTTACATATTTAAGTAAATTATCAACGTTAAATCAAAAAGAAAATATTTAGCTTTACTATTTACTCTCAATTAATTAGGAAGAAGGAAAGGTAAGATTTATATATTATTCAAGACTTTTCCATTCAAATGAACCATATATTTATGTAAGCAGCTTATTAAATACAATTATAGAGTGAGGAGGGATAGATTGCTGATTAAATTACTCTGGTCATAGACATATTTGGAATTGAGCTATCTCAACCTGTATCTCTACATCTGACGCATTTGAGCAAGCGTCCATTGATTCTTGTAATCCTGTCATTGTTTCAACATATTTGAGAGTATACATGACTGTATTAGGATTTTTGATTTTTTTCTTCGTTAGACTATATTAATAGAAGGTGTTAACGAGATAAATTGTTCAGGCCTTGGTTCTCTTTTGGTCTTTTGTGCCCTTTAATAATTTTTAAACTTGTAATATCCTTTTTTATAATAGAAAGTAAAACATTGTACCTTTATATGGAAGACATTCTGTCACCATTCATACTCCAACAGACAATTTTCCAATCGTAGACGAGACCAAGTTGAGTTTTCATATTTTAACTGTACTGTATGAACTTGGAAGTTTTTGAATTTGTTAAAATTCATGATTATTCATATACATGGTTTATCCCCGTATTTATTTATTTCTAGTATTAAATTCATCAATAAAGCTAAAATCGACGCAACTATTTATAACCCTTTCCTTTAAATTAAAAAACTAAAATTTTAGTTACCAAATATGGGTGAAAACTTGTTCAAAGGTATAACACTTCAAGAAATAATATTTTATCTTGAGATATTAATAATAAATTAGTGGTCGAGCATTGATATTGTACAAAATCCTTAAAGTGCATTACTGTTAAATTCACAAATTTCATTGTTATAAGAATTTTCAACGAGAAAATTAAGAAACAATCTATTTTGTAAAAAATGTAATCGGGTATATAGGCGGTGTATATACATAGCATAAAAACCGTTATAGTGGCGTTTGAGAATTTTTTTTATTTTATGTGAAAATCCTGTTTTGTTATAAATAAAGCAATTCAAGAAATGGAACAAACATTCGGATATTAACTCATTACTCGTCAATTTCAAGTAACCCAAATCAACATATTTATAGGGTCACAGCCAATACATTACAAACATATTTAATTATTACATTAAAGTATTATATTTCTATTAAATCCCCTAATTATATATTTTTATTCATTCCAATACACTCTCAATTTACTGGGTAAAATGTATATGTGCAATATAATAAAAGTTTTCCTAAATCCTCTTAATGATCAATAGGTCCTAATCTTATCCGAGAACACACATTCAAAAGTCATAAATTTCAGTCTTGCCTTTAGAGTTCGATTTAGATAGTACGTATTTTTAGAATCACATTCACGTCTGAGGAATGGAGACCTATTACATAGAGAAATCGTGTATATGGCACAATTACAGGAAATGTTTGTATCAGAACTCCAGCCTGTGTCGCCGGCACTTCCACAACATTTGTCTGGTTTTATGCCTTTGTAACTTTACACGAGAGAATATTGTTAGTATTTTTAACAATAATTACAAACGATAGAAATTTATTGTATTCTAAAATACAAAATTAATTTTAATTTAAAAATCAATAACAATCCACAACTTTAACAACATTAATAATGTGACTAATACTAGTAAATGTTGTGATTAAAGTTTTAAGTGACTAAAGTTTAAAAGTATCTAAGATCCTAGCCTAAATATGTTTACAGAGTACTAGGAATACCAATATAGTGTATTTAATTTGATATATAATATAAATTCTATATAAAGACCACCCATCTGCAGGGAAAAACTATATGCAAGGAGAAATGAGCAAAAACTACTAAATACAGTTTAAACCTAAGTAATCTATTTGGTATCTCATAACATTGGTTTTAGCTGCCTCGATTTACATGGTGTTCTTGATATAGAAGTTCAAAATTTAATGTTTAAAAATCGTTGCAAATTGTGGCCAAACCCTACTTTTGCCAAAAAATTTAGGTATAAATTATACTCCTCGAGAGGTTGAAACGATTTCATCTTTGACTGTCTTTCTGTCTGACTCAATATCTGTCAGTCTGTTTCTGTCCGCACATAGTTCCGAAAACGAACTGATGGATAGAAGTTTTGAATGAAGCTTCTTTTTTATAACAGTAAAACTGAGTTCCACTATGGTGCATGTTACTCCATGGAATTTTGATTGCTCTTATGTGTAACCATGATAGACGAGAAATTGTAGAATAACATTTTTTTTTAACCAACTGAGTTAAAACTTGGATGGTATACAACATCCAATAAGGGGTTTTTAAAGTTGATGAAATATGATGTATTTTGTCTTTGTCTATGGCCTCCTCCTTTATGGGCTGAACGTAATTCCAAGTAATTCCTTCGAGGATGGGGGAATATCTTTGTTTTCTATCAACAAGATATCTCGAGAAACGAATTTACCTATAGACTTGAAATCAGTATAAGGGATCATTTCTATATAGCAATAAAAATTCTATAATAGTGCTTGTCCCTACACAGGATTATGGTGAGCGTTAGATAACGATTTTACATTGGTGTTAAGGGCATGATGGCAACAAGAAATTTACAAAATAACTAGGTTTTTTAACAAAACTGAGTAAAACGTATTCGGTTATTCATAGCAAGGCATGTGATTTTCTTATTTTAATACACGACATCACTGACTAGATCTAATGACAATTAATTAACATTGCCGGAGTTTAATGTAAAATGTATTACCATTAAATTAAGTTAAACATTTTTGTCAAGTAATATTGGAACAAAATATTGTATTTCAAACGGTTGTTTATTATTATACAAACAAGTTCAGTGAGTTATGCAAATGGACTCGGCGAGCAAATGAAACAAGCGATCATTAAGAGCGGCTGTGTGACAGTGAATAAATTTTGGTGAACTCCCATATTCATAATTCATTCAAATATTTGTGTTTGTATCCATTTATAATTTCCCGTGAGCAATATTACTAAATTTACATTATTGCACGTTAACGATGATACTTTATATTTTGATTTCATCAATAAATTAATGTTTAGACTTAAGGAATTGTACAGTATGAATGCAATATTTTACGCTCTCAAAACTGTTGATAATTACACCAAAATTAATTTTGTTTTGATTTGTCCGATATTATAGTTTTTTTTTTTTTTGTTATATAGTTGATGAGTAATAACAAATTCAACTGCGATGGATGTTGTGACGTTTCAGGAATACTTGTTATTGTGTAGTGGTATATAGGAATGGGACTTTAAAAAAATTTTTTAAACTTTATTTCCGATACCGATACCAAAATTTCTGTCTTGACTAACAATTGCGGAGTCGATGCCGATTCCTATTTTATCAGTAACAAAGAATATAATACGCCAAACGGTTTTTATTTTGTTACCATCAATGTCATTGTGGGCAGTAGAAGCGACCAGCCAAAACTTTTACACCACTTTACCTAAGATGAAACGTTTCAAGGTAAAACCTTATATTTCATCTGATAGAGGACATATTTATAAAATTAAAACATTTAAACAATAATTAGAGAACGTTTTTAGTTTACTACCAAGCTGCAGACACGCAGCAATGCACGAACAAAAATAAACCTGAAAATTAGGGACATAAGCTAAGAATTATTTACATAACTATGATAATTTGTTAATTTTAATTTTTATACACAAAATGCAACTGAAATCAATTTTATAAATTGGTAACAGGCAGAATATAGAAATTAAATTACAACATGTAAGCAAAATATTATTTATAAACAGTAACGTATTAATTTCGTTATGCCATACGTTTTTACAGAAAATATGACATGTTCCAACAATCTATAATTTGTGAAGTAACGTCGATCAGCTGTCCGTAAATATACTTATTTTATTCATTGGTTTTATTGTTGGTTTTATTCATTATTTAGAGAGGTGTAATGTAGTGAAGTGAGCCGCAGTATCAAAATTCCTCGATGTCTCGACACCGCTATGTATTGAGGTATCGAATATCTGAATTGACCGATCCCTAATAACTATCCTTGACTAGTCTATTGACCATTGAGTGATCCTGTCCACAGACAATATCCTGTCCTTGTAAACATCCTTCCTGAGCGAGCATTAGTGGTAGTTCAGAGTTATTTAAGCTGTTGGTCTGCTTAATTGTTAGAGAGCCTTTTTAAGCTCGAAAAGTTTCTCATAAAATATAATCGCTTTAAATTTTTAAACTTTAAATGTGACACAGCCATGGGAGGCAAACTACTTAAATTTGGCGGAATATAATAATTTAAGCATTGCATTTATTCCTTTTTTATTTACTGCCTTTCAGATATTGTTGCTAGTTAACAAATTATACTAAGTTACTCACCGATAGACTTAGTGGTAGCAAAGATTTGGATGATTTATATTTCTATGTGGAATTAAGCATCCTTTCTTAGATTTCTGAATCGTTTATAGATTACAGTAGTTGTTTATTTACAGCGTACTCGTACTACTGATATACGTAATTGCATACTATTGTATAATGTCTAGAATATTTTTTTATATATCAGTAAATACCAGTAATAAATAAATGTTGAATAGTTGTTAGAGACAGAAATATTTTATAAGAGTTAGTGTTGAAATTAAATTATAAATGCCTGTTATAAAAGACGAAACGCAGTTCCAGGTAAAATAATTAAAACTGTAAACACAGAAGCAAGAATAATGTAAGGTAAGGTGTTTCCAAGTGAAGAGTGTTTAATTAAACGCTAGGATGAGAGCAGCGCCAGATGAGAGTAGTTCACTTGTGGGGGGAATCTGTGCTCGCGTCTTATAAGCAAACACTGCGATGAGAAAAATTATTTAAAAAAAACTATTACGTAAATTTCAAATGGTAAATAATTAGAAGTAGTGTTCAATACAAGTACACTTGTCACAATAATTAATTATATTTTGGTACGCCAGAACGATCTGATAAATTAGTGTTTAAATAATAAAAGTCTCTTCCAAGTCACCATAACATGATGTATATGTGTTGGGGTAGTTAGGTTACAGTGTTAGGGGCCATACGTTATATTGCGTGCAAACTCCCGTAAGTTTTGGAGGTTAATATCTCTGGAGGTTCTTCTATAACACAAGAAATTCCAATTCCTTGGCTTTATTCTGCTAATTGAAATGGGATAAAAGTTGTCCTAAGTCTTTTTCCAAGAGATTAATCAGGAGTACTATTAAAATTTAACAATATTGAGATTTTTGATAAAAAGTATTAAGATAGACATATTTTAATACTGTGTTACCTCTGAGTCAGATACCATATCGACGACTTGGACCGCTTGGAAACCGTCGTGGATCACATGTCTCTTGACATATAAACCTCAAAGAAAGCAACATATTTATCAACAACATTATAATCTCCTTTTTTTATAAAACGCTATAATTATAAAAACTGTCTTAACTTGTCAATATTTTATTCGGTTTTATATAACATTAAGTAATTACGATGGAATCATCGTAACATAAAGTTCAGGAATTCAATCACTGTAACTGTGTATACGTCTACAACCTCCGCTTTGTAGAAGTACAGCGGAACGTGCTGTGAGGGAATGAAACGTAAACAACACGACGTGCCTCAGTCCGGGCTGTGGGACATCTGTTGTGCCAGGTCAGACAAATATTGAACTGTCACTCACTCTACGTGCTCTCGGTGATTACATGGGTATAGATAGACACGTTATAACAGAATTATACCTACTTATAACCTGTGAAGTAAATCTTTATCTATAGAAAACCGGAAAAACCATATCTATTTCCTAGTCCTCCATTTCTGAATTATATGGTATTTTCCAAACAAACAATCTAACCGACATTTATTGGATTTAACTGATAATTTCCAATATTAATTATATAAAATCTAGTTCTCAAATAAGCTCTGAATATTTTTAACATCAATCTTCAAACGATTTACTTTTAATATTATGTTCTAACGTTGAACGTGTAAATGATAATCTCTTATTGTAATCGTATATATTAATTTTCGAGTTTTTTCTTACATAAATTTATTTTTAAATTTTATCAAAAATATATATAATCATGAATTGACTTTCGTTTTCATAATACGAATATTTTTTTGTTATTCATATTGATTTTGCAGGCCAAGTTAAATGAAATTGCATTTATTTTTAAAAACATACATCATGCATTCATAATATTTGATGTAACAACAATAAATACTGCAAAAGTATATAAAAACTTGCACCACCTTTCAAATTGATGCGGTTAAAATAAATTTTATAAGATGGACTAAAATATAATTAGTATATAATTATTAGGTTTTAAACTTACGTAGTAGTTCTGGTTCATGCCGTTATCCTTATATAAATCGTGATTGGGTGGTATGTAATATATATAGTTAATGGCAGCACATTCACCCGGCAAGTGAGAGATCCGTAAGAGGTTCGAGTCCCGGCGGAGCAAGTACTTTTTGTGATTCAATATTTATTGAAAAAATTAAATTCGGGCATTGCCATGTATACAAATTTAATTAATGTAAATAAACGTCGTTTGGCAGTTATTTGGTCTTCCGATCATATGTTAGATTGGTTATTAAACGTATATGTGACAGATACGACTAAATACAAAATAATTGAATCGTAAAAAGTAAGGGCTCTGTGGTATAATGGTAGTACATTCACCCGGCAATTGAGAGATCTGGGTTTGTGTCCCGTCGGAGCAAGTACTTTTTATGATTCAATATTTATAGAAAAATTATATATATATATATATATATATATATATATATATATATATATAAAACAAAAACCAATAGATCTATTTCCTAAAGCTTTCAAAATATTTCACACCAGCATCTTATATGATATGTACTACAATAATTAGCATAGTTTAAACCGACAATAATTGAAAAAGTTCAATACCAGTAGTAAAACATTTAAAACGAATAATTTTAAATTCTAGGAGATATATTTTAACTAAGGTATTCAAGCAAGTGTGTTGAACAATTAGGATAAAAAAACTTATCTAGAACAATAACCTAAAATTACCACAAGTTTCTTTTGAACCAGCTTTTAAGAATATTACATAGCTATGTACACAAACCATACAACTAACTTAAAAGAAGTAATTCTAAATTTAATTAATTTGTTGTAATATTCAAATTGGAAGCTGTAACAGCATCCAGACATCGTCACTAAGCTATATAACAGTGAACACAAAGTTAGTGCTCTACATCTATCTTAGAGCCATGAAGGAGAAGAAATTGAAATAAAATTAAAAATATATAACCTGTGTACTGACCAAATAACCTAGAGGGTAATGATAGATTGAAGCCCTTGAGAAAGGCACATACTGATAAGGTTAACTTCCCTATGTATAAAATTAACTTTATAGACTCTTTAACATCTATTAGAAATCATAACATAGTTGTTCAGTGGCGTTTTGTTGGAACTAATATGGATAAGACATTTTTAAGCTCATGTTAATGAGGGCCATAAAGTATACATAAAATATAACATAAATATGCTGGCCATGTTATTGAAGGATCGCTATAACTTCTGCTGTCCCAGTGTTGAAGCCAGCGTACGATACAAAGGCCAGAGACAGTGTATTTTGTCCATATTATTGCATGATCACTTTCACTTCTAGTGACCCAGTGTGTTGAGGCTAGCGTACGATTTTGTTGTCAGTCGACCGGAGTTGACCTCCGTTTGCCGAGATGATAGAAACAGGACCACCAGAAATTAGTGGCTTAGATCTGTCAATCTGTGCGTTCCGCCCACATAGGGTTTGTTCTTCCTACGTAGGGTTCGTGTCGTTGAAACTGAAATTTCGACCATTACGTTTTCTATTTAATTAAGCAATTTATGATTTGATGAGTCCTCTCTGTACAAATGCACAAATATCAGTGAAGAAACCTTTAGTTCATTCTTATGTGTGGCATTATAATTGAAGCCCTTAGTGGTCTACTTTTGTTGCTAAACACATTTAGAACATTTGTTTACGTACAAGTAATTATATAAATACGGAAATGTCTATAAATAAACTATATGACTCTGAAAGCATATTATTTGCACAATGTGGAAAACATAGAGGTAATTATATCCAAAAACGAACCTGTATATGGATACAGAAGAGGTAATTTGAATAAATTAATTGTAATAAGCGACTGCTGCACTAGCTTTTAGTCAGCCATTCTTATTTGGTATTAACGGTGGTCAATATCTCCTTTGTTGTCAATCAAGCTTCTAATCTGTGGTTGAATGTTTGAGACCCGGTTTCTAGCTTGGCACATGTAGAACTTCCATGAACAATATTCTTCTTAGAAAAAGGTGGTACGTGCGGAAGAAAAGGAAATCTCTACATTACAATAATGACCGTTGCACTGTTATTTGAGAAATAATAACAAATTGTTAGCTGTTATAAGAGAACCATTCTGTTTTTTCGTTAAAATACGTCTAGTCTTACTAGAAGAATATGAGTTAGATGGCAAAACATAGCACGCAGTTTATGTTCTTTGGCACCACTCCTTATTTTGAGTGATTCTAGTAATACAAATGACGAACAGAGTGATCATCGGCTGAGAGTTAGTGAAGCTTATCATTCGAGGGGCTAGAAAAAACAACATTACCGTCCGTGTGTCTTTACGCACGATATCGAAAAGAACTGGCCTAAATACTTTTTCTTACATATAAGTGACATCGAGCATAATGAGGTAAATGTCACTCAGTGGGATTTGTCTAAACTAATGTTTACATTGGTCTCATTGGTAGCCAATATGGCAACGATAAAATCGTAGAATAAATAAATGTATAAATAAACTAAGTACTATCTAAAATTTAGTCTAATAAAATGAGTTATAGACTTGGAATGTTTGCATAAAACATCAGCGTAGCCTGTATATGTGACACGTGGAATAGAGTACTATTATCTTGTAGTATTCCTAAGCGGAAAAATATATTTTGTGGTTCCTGTTTTGATTTAAGAAAACAATAGTTAAAGGTTTAATAGAAAACAATCCTCTACATTTATTTTGAACAAAATTAATCAAGTTTTAATCCACGGAATAAATGTTAAACAAAGGCAGTTAAATGTTAAACTTACGATAAACTAAGCGTTATCTGCGAACTTTCTATTAGAGTTTTGTATGAATGCAAGTTGCACTGTTCAGTTGCTTCAAAGCGCCTGCTATGATGACTACTTTGTCCACCAAAAATATGCACATTTTCACTTTTGAACAACTATCCCCTACTGTTCAAGATATGCATTTATAGTTTGTTGGAGTTATCAAACTTGAGAGCCTCAAGCTGGGATTTATATTTCATCAATTATCATATTAATAAATCTATTTCGGGAAAATGTATTCTGCCACAACATATACGATTTTATTTAAATTAAAATCTATCACTTAACTAATTTTTCATTAACACTTCAACAACAATTAATTGATATACATTATGCCCCATTCTTTTTAAAAGCAATATGGATATTATGTACACATAAAAATGAGTTAATAAGCGAAACTACTAAAGCAGTACAATCCGGACGGAAACGGGCTGCTGTTTCATAGTCTGTTGGCAAACGTCAAACTTTTCAGTGTCCTCAGAGAACAGATTTTGTTTGAGCTTACTAATAATAAAGTATTTACTTTCGAAGTCAGACGGTTGGATAGTTTTCAGCCTTACCATATTATTGGACGATTTGAACCTCTATTAAAAACCCAAATTCCTTTTAAATTTTAGAAAAATAATAGGGAAAACATTCTGTTTATTTGGAATGTAATAAGTATAAACTATTAAGATGTAAAATAGTTTTTTTATAAATAATTACTTAATATTAATAGAATAGTTTTTTATATTTTACTCAAAACCATTCTTATAATCCAGAATTATCTAGAAACAACAAAATTTATTGTGTTCATTGTTGTGTTTGTTGGTGAAATGAATCCTTAACTTTCAGGATAAAATTAAACAGTTTTGAGAAGATTTCCCTTCTTTTAAAAAATTGCTGAACATATTTTTTAAATTAATGTAATGCATTTAAGATGTAAATACCAGAAGCAAATCAACAATCCAGCACGTGAGAGGATATTGTGCTCATAATATCAGAGCAAATGTAGCGGAAGTGTGTAATAACGGCCAGGAATTCTGATACAAACGCTTTCTGTATTTGCCCATTTACAATAGTAATGGTGCGGATTTCTGCTAAGGTTTTAGGTAAAGATAATTAACAATGAATCAATTCCTTTATATCATTATAATGTAGAGGAAAGTTGTATAACATATATATATAATAATAATATATATATATATATATATATATATATATATATATATATATATATACAAAATAAAGTAAAGTTATAAAGTTTCGTTTATATCATGTGCCACCAATACTCTACACAATTATATACAACTCTAATGGTATCTGTCCGTGTGTGTTACCCTCTCATTTAAAAACTATTTGACCAATTGTCCTGAAATTTACATAGGCATTCTTAGGATCTTTGGTTAACATATAGGCCTATTCTTATTTCCAGCCAGTTTCCAACCCTTCGTCTACAAACATTACTCAAGAAATATTCACTTAGCTAACCCAAGAAACCTAGGTGCATAGATGGAATTATTATTAATATATTGAAATATATTCGATTACAAGCCGAGGATCCTTTCACATTGCAGTTCAGCCGCTTCTGTAAGCAAACGGTTTTCAGTAATTCATTTCAACAGACGATACTAGAATACAGGTATGTTTTCTTACCTTAGCAGCTAATACTTCTGCATTTAGTAAAAGTCACAACTAATCTTCCTAATTGTCTGTACAAAAATCTGTAAATAATATACACGTGCATTATGTATAGTATTTATTAGTAATTTTACAGCGATTTTTTCAGTAGGTGGGACCTCATGGATATTAAAATAATAATAAGAGTTCTGTTATTCACTAGGACATTGTAACCTATGAACTGGATCGAAAAAAATCAAATAAACATTAGCGTTTGATCATTTTTAACAAAGTTCAAATTTTGCACTGATATTTAGAGTTAAATTAATTCCCATAAAACAAAATAATTATCTTTTATATAAATTATATTCTGAATATAATTCTGCATTGATAGTATATAACGATACTAGAATATTTTACAGCAAATAGCCTACAGTAAATAATGTAAATGCCCCGGGTAAGCGATTAAAGCAAACGACCATTAAAAGCGGTTATGTAGCGTTGAATATATTTCGTTGTCCTTTCATTATGCGTGATCCATTCAAATAATTTTTTTTTTACTTTCAATACTGATTTCCCGAGAGAAATATTACAAAAGTTTTATAACTGATCAGGATTATCACAAACTGGTAGCTTTGTAACATAATAACGTCAGCAGGCCTGACACATAAATTTTGGATATTTACAGACCATTCAATTGTTAATGAACATTCCGCTATAGATTATTCAATACGCCAGACATTAAAAAATAATTTCGTAATATTTTAACAGTTCATTTTGTGTCCTCATTTAAAAACATTTATAACATTAACAAATTGACAAAAGCATTGACATTGTAATTGAAAGGTGTATACTTTTTTATATGAAATACTGCTACTTTTAAGAAAAGATTAAACGTACTTATGAAATATTGAAACAACTAAATGATAACATAACAAATACAGTTCACCAAACCACATGTCGGGTTTGCTTCAGTTTTGCTGAAGATGTATGCAAAATTTGTCTGTAATTGAATTTGTCTACTGTGACAAATTTTAAACTCTTATATCAATGCTCAGTTTGTTTTCAAATTACACGAAATGAAACTTCATGGGAAGTTTTACGTCAATAAACAGATATACAGGGTGAGTCAGAAATAAGGTAAAATATTTTAAGACGAGATTTTAGAGCAAAAACAAGAAAAAATGTTAATGTTATATAAAGGTAGGTCCGGAAACGCTCCATTACTGAGTAATGGCTGGCGAAATATTTTGCCTTGTTTTCAGTTCACCTGGTGGAATTAAGTGATTCTGAAAGGTTTTGTTCTTACTTTTTAACTCAAATAAGATGGATTTATAAGGAAAATTACCTGTAAAATCAAATAAAACCACTCTAGAGGTTTTAGTGTAAACAGTTTTTGAGAAAAAGTATGAAATTTGCCAAAAAATCTAATAACAAAAATACCGTCTTAAATGTTTTATGTCGAATAACATTGTTAAATGACCAATAAACAAATTGTTTTTCCTAATACAGATTGTAGAGAATTTAATTGTGAAAACAACCATAACAAGCAAAGTTAACTAAATGTGTAAAAATTTATGAAATTGCCTCCTCACGTATTACACTACACAGCAAATCTTTGCTGTTTTTATAATAAGGAATGAGTATCTGATTGGTAACAGCTGGTAATAATTAATCATCTAAACAAAAACTGATTAAACATTTGTAAATAATAAATAATCAGCTGGGCATTTATTATTAGATGACATATGTCACCTCATTGTTGAACAAAACAACAAACTGTAAAGATACTATTTGCTTGTGGTAAGTATTTTAACCAGTTATTTCCATAGATTTTATTAGTGATTTTGTGTTGTGTGTTTCATTTATTAAAAATGGAAAGTAATATTCATGTGAATTCAAAATCTGAATTAGCGGACATGCATTTTAATGTATGGTTTGGGACGCTGCAATAGTACTTCAGCAAGACGTCTGTATCAAGAACTTTCCTAACCGCAGGTGTCCAAGCGCAAGATTTTTGCCAGTATTCATCAACGCCTTTCTGAAACAGGTTCTTTGAAGTCTTCGGAGCATAGTAATGCAGGCATCGCCCGATCATGTAGGACTGTTGAATTAGAAGAGTTGGTTCTTAGTGAAATTTCTGATTATCCTGAAAATAGCACTAAAGAATTGTCACTACAGTTCAATGTCAGCCAATCTAGTATTCGGAGAATACTATACGAGTACCAGTTACACCCATACAACTTCCAGCACGTCCAATCTCTTTTGCCACAAGACTACGCTCCCCATGTTGTTTTTGTCGATGGCTTCTGTTACAATGTGCTGATCCAAGCTTTTTAAGGGGAGTCGGGCGTTTCTATCTCCACCATGTTATTTTGCTTGATTTTAAGATACCTTTTCTCAAAAACTACTTGTGCTATTCCAATAAATTCTTTTTTATTTTTAAACTACTATTTTTGTCTTTGTTTTAAGCGAAGGATTTTCCTTTACTTAAAAAAATTAAAAAAAACAATATGTTTTAAAAATTGTATATATTTTAGGCAATTTTTTTTCTTTGAAACAATGTCATATTTTAGCCATGCATTATAATGACAATTCCTTAGCTTAAAATGTGCATCTTATTTTTATGAACATAACACAAAAAGAATCATGAAGATATCTCAAGCGGTTATGGAGAAAAAGTATTTTATTCCTGGAAAAACACAACTTTTGGAAAACGCAACTTAAAAATTGAATTATAGCAAGAATGCTACCTTAGTGCATCCCAGCTCCATAGGAAGGGTTTTCGGGGTTTTCTTCCTTCTCGTAGATGTCTTCAAGCTTTCTTTTTAACACGCTTTTATAAGCTTCGGTTGTATTTATGTAACGGAATCTTTGAGCATAATTTTCACCAATTTCCAGAAGTCTGATTAATTTCAAACTTTGCATACGTATCAAAGACCGATGACAATGCAATAATTTGATCATAGTTTTTCATTATCCTTATAAGGACCGCCAGGATTAATAAATTCTTTTATAGATCCTCTGTGATAAAGCTAGCGCGCGATCTGCGCTAACCCAGCGTTCAAGTCTCCATTCGTCTTGGTATTCTCTGATGTGCCTCTCTTAATATAGTAATGTTACATTAGTCATCCAGTCTCTACCATTTCCAGTGGTTTCCTTCACAGCCAGATCTCTAAGTACACGATTCATGCAATTTGAGTTCTTGCTTTACAGAAACATACATAGTATTTTTATCAGACAAAGCCTTTAGTGTTTTTTAACTAATTCCTTTTCAACAATATTCCAAATTTTTCTTGCATTTTAAATTGTATTTACTATAAAATAAAGTTGAACAAATACAGTTTAGTTATTTTTACACACACACACACACGCGCGCGCGCACACACACACACACACACACACACACACACACACACAGACACACACACACACACACACACACACACATATATATATATATATCAGAATATAGCAATTATATTATAAAAATATAAAATGATTTACGATACGAAAAATTCAACTTAGTTAAGGGTGTGTAAACATTTTATAATAGTATATCTCAAATAAGTAATAGCTTTAATACAGCTCAGTAAGAATGATAAATGATATACCTGTATACTAGCCAACATTACGTTTATTAAATACTTCACAAACCTAACTCTCAAGTCCGGCAAAGGTGTTTCAAACAGCCACAGTTCCTTGGTAGCTTAGATGCCAGCCTTAGATATTTACGACATTAATTAATCTAAAGAGAACTGCGAAGCTTCGAGTCTCCAGGGATCAGAGCCGACATCTTAAGTACAAGCTCGAGGAGTCATATTGAGCCGATGCAGGTTGCTATTTCCCCGTTGGTAGCTATTAATAGGACAGAACCTTTAATGGGGCACCGATGACAGAAACGCACCAAGCGGGCAAAAACCTGTCCGACCTGACATCCTTGATCTAGGCTTGCGATTGTTTGCTGCTGGACAAGCCTATGTAGCACTTAGTCGTGTAAGATCTTTAGACGGTATTCGGATTGAAGAACTTGATTGCTCTAAGTTATCAGGAAATACCCCATGCAATAGTGAAGCTTTAAATAAAATGATGAGATTGTGGAATGATTCGTAAGAAATACCACATTTCCACAAGAAACTAATTGATACATCAAACTAAAAAACGAAAAATAAATAATAGTTAAAAAACTAAAAAAAAACACGCTTTTATAGCTAACCAAACTAAAAAATAGAAAATAATTTTCAATTACAAAGAGTTTATATTATGGTAGTAGAAGGCAAAACAATCATTCATAGTCAATCACCTCAAAATAAAATTATAATAAAATTTAAGTTATTAACATAATAAACAAATTCAGAGTAAAAAGCGTGGGGTGCATCTTACTACATTTCATAAGTCTCCTCTCAAAGATAATTACCAACAGAATGATTGTAATATTTAATATATCAAGCACCCCACGCTTTTTACTCTGAATTAATTTATTCTGTTAATAACTGAAATAGTATTATAATTTTATTTTGAGGTGATTGACTAAGAATGATTGTTTTGCCTTCTACTACCATAATATAAACTCTTTGTAATTGAAAATTATTTTCTATTTTTTAGTTTGGTTAGCTATAAAAGCGTGTTTTTTTAGTTTTTTTAACTATTATTTATTAGTAAGTTTCTGGTCTGCCGGCACTTTTTCTCGATTTCTTCAATACATTTGTCTGCTTTTTTCAGACGACACACGTCGACTCGCTTCATTCTTTCGACACAACTTTCACCTGGGAGAATCCCTAGCTTGCTCAAAATGCGAAGTCTGGCAATATTTCCTTCATTATAGGTGGATATCGCTTCATAAACACCGATCTCCAGAGTTTTCTTCATTACGAAGGTTGACTTTGGAAGCCTTGCCCATATAAGGCTGTCCAGAGATTCACACGCATTCTGTGTTCCGCTGTGCAAACATCGTCAAAGAAGGTCCGGATGAGCTAGGTCTTGAAAGATTGGTTTGATCTGCAGCATTACTATCTCTGGGTGTGCATTGTGGTCTGACACATTTCCCCTAGACCTAACCTAACTTTTATTATAGACGTGACGACCTGTAAACACTCTTTTACGCTTTTTGAACACTTTCAATGTAAATTTAGGCATTTTGAAAAGCAAAAACTGTAATAACACGATCACACAGTAATACTAGATAACTAGATAATACTCGTATCAGGATTTTATGGTGTAAATAGCACCAGTAAATAAGTAACTACAGTAGTGAATATTTCGCAGATGACAACAACACTGAAAACATAAACAAATAGACATCTCTATAGTATCTAGTGCCAATAAAACAAAACAAAAATACAACTTTGAGTAAAGGTAAGGCGTACTATATCTAAGTCATAAGAATACTACAGTGTGACTCGCGTGTAGCGGTTTGATACACGCGGTTAGTTAAAAATTCATAACTCAAAAAGTAATGCTAAGAAATAAATAAATTTTTTATCTTATTAAACAAGAAGAATGAGGGATTAAGAAAATAAAATAAACACAAAAACTCAATTTTGCCAATTTTTATGCCTGATTCCCCAATAGTTATTTGGAAACAGATTCACAAGCAGATATACAGAGCATAAAGAAATTTTCCTAGAACCCCTAGTGATAGGTAAGCAAAGTAGACATTTTTAAGTTTAAAGTTTAACTTATTTTCATGAAATCAACTTAAGTTACAACTTTCCAGTGGTTACCCAAATCCCATTTAAATTTTACAGTCCCAAACATTGATTAAAAAGAGTGACCGAAATAGAATAAAGCACAATCAGCGAGGGACAGAAAGATTGAAGAATGATAAAGTGACACTATCGCAACCAGCACAGTACCGTGTCACCTGCAGTGTCAATACCGCCGCCCTTTCGTGTATTTTTACCACAGCCAACGCTACCTAATTAAAACATTGCACATGTTCCCATTATATTAATTTTAAAATAACATTTATATTTTTAATAATAATGATAAAATACTTAAAATCGATAAATATTGGTTGCTAGTCCCAATGTAATTTGAATTGGCCATTCCCCTAGGCAACATTCTTCTAAGTCAAAACTTCGGACATTGAACAATGAGTTCGTAAATAGTGATGGAATATTCTGCACTCGATGAAAGCTCTTAAATTTGGATTGTTTATTTTATAGTATAATGGGTAACGGTGCATTTAAAATTTATGTTAATATTTAGAAGTAAACTAAAATATGTGAAACATGTGAAGTGCATACAAATTATTTAAAATATAAAGATGAAGAATATAAAAACTGTTATATTCTTTAACAAAGCCTATCTCTTGATAGATTGGAGAGAGTTTAATTTATGCCTATCTGTCAACATGATATCTCGAGAATTAATTGACCAATAGACTTGAGATTTTGCAAGAAGTTTCATTTATATATAACTTCAACTTCAAGTCGGTGATGGTGCACGTCACTCCATGGGATTTGGCTGAGCGTTAGCGAACATTTTTAGTTTATGGGTAACAACGATGGAAAAGAGAAAATTGGAGAATAAGCAAATTTATAATCAAACTGATTGCATATCATATCATATAACATTTTAGAATGTGACATAGTAACACATTAAGTGTCACAAAATGAGCAATACGCTTTGTAATATTACTTGCAGCCTGTTATACGACACAGTGTTTTAATTAAAATGATGTGTTTCAAATCAGAGCCCTTAACTAGTTGATCAACAACATGTGCTGAATGAGGATGCCCCCTGGGGTGAAAATGGTTGTTATGAAAATAAATTGTAAAATGGTAAGGTTATCATAAGCATAACCCGTCAAGCCTAACAAGTCAAGCACAATTAGAAAATAATCTGAACAGTTTCGGTTTTATATTTCCTAGGAACCAAACTTTGTCAGGAATGGAACCAGTGTTTTCAATTATCTGTAACATCCTGTGTTCATTCTACAAGTGTTCACATTCACATTCAACTTACTAGTGTTTTGCTTACTCCCAATTAGTATGGAATACGTTATCATTTTTATGTGCTTTCACCTGTATGCTTCAATGTTGTTTTCCAGCAAACTTCCTGCACTAATAATAAACGAGACTGATCCGTAGACTCGAGTCTATAAAGAGTGAAATTAAATCGTGCCGATGTTGACAATGCTTCATGGAAGGGAGTGGACATTATCATGAGAGTAAAAATAAAGATTTGAATTAGTTGTGTAAAAGAGCAGTAGTAAAGTGTACAGTCTAACAGTAAATAATGTAATAACACATTTATATTTTGTTGTTAAGATACTTTCTATTCAGCATAAGTTGGCCCAAAGTTTTAGAGGATGTCTACTATTCTTGGATGATTAAACAACAATGGGTATTATTTGTTTATTTATGATACAGATCTAAACTTACTTGAAGATATTGTATCTTTATAAGTAAACAATGAGATAATATGACTTTTTGACGAATGTAACTCACCCATTAGCATTGCATAACGCAAGAAATTTCAGAATCTTAAGATCAGGCTTCGCATGACAGAGGAAAGCAAGTACGTAGTCCGATGGTGCAAGCATCAGTAACATTAAACGTTTCATGTGATTTCTACAAGCTGTCCTCTCTCATCAGTGTTATAGCAGCATTTAATATCACATAGCATTACGGGCAACTTTGCCACGCCACATAGTATTGCAATATATAATATACATCACCAATTTATTTCCCATATTTACTTCGTCTATATAGACTTTGTAAAGTGCTCTTTCTTTCCTTTATAATTTTGTTTGTAGCCATTCTAAAGGTGTTCTTCTATTCCATCACCAGCGAGTAAACAATTTTCTGGAGAGGTGTCTTCTTTAAACGGTTTACAATTTTTCACATTGTGACTATCTCTATTTTTCAAATACTTATTACAACTTTCGATTTGAAATAACATTTATCATACTTAAAAACATTGAAAATTTCGGGAAATATGGGATTTATTGATCTATATTTGAATCCATATGGCCAACATTGTACAACCAAAAGTTAAGTAAAGGTAAACCTATCTGAAGTGTTTTAAAATTTCAAACTAATATGCAATTTTTTACATATCCATGTTAAATAAAAACTAACATAAATACGTAAAATATTTGTTTTAATAACAATTTTCATTTTTTTGGGTTTTGAAAATCAAATAATTGAGTTATATATGAATTAATTAATGACTGTATGTAATTATAAAAATTGCTAGTTAGTTAAATTTGTTTTATTAATTACCTGACTCGCTTTTGCAGTTTATCACAAAAAACATCCATCAAAAATCATAAACTTAATCTCCCCGACTGGGCTCTTTTTCTCACTAATATATATATTAAAATATAATTTTAGTGAGAAATTTAAGTTTTTGATTTTTGATGGATGTTTTTTGTGATAAAACTGCAATTTCAAAACCTGGTAAAAATTTGAAACTCGCAATTTTTACTACAAATAATATTATATATATATATATATATATATATATATATCAAAATATATAATATATATATATAAACTTGTACGGATGCCCTTAATTTCTGCACTATAAGATTAAAGTATTTTTTTACTGTCCAAAAAAGGAAATCAAAATATAACTGCAAAAATTTCTGACTTTTTATCAAAGTTCAAAACAAATACAGGTTGGGAACCTCCACCTTTACCAGCTAATCATCCTGTTGAAGAATTCATAAATGTCGTCCTAGCCAATCTATCAAATTCCTCGTTTCCTAACAACTTAAATACTACCAAAAACTTATCTGAAAATGAATTTAGAGCAATTAAATCGCTACGTGAAAACAAAGACATAATTATTTTACCCAGCGACAAAAGGTAACTATATCGTTCTGATGAATTCTTTAGATTATTACCGGTGAATCACAAAGACAACTGAATGACACATCAACATATGAGAAATTAGATGAAGATCCTTCTCCTCAACATAATGAACAAATCCAAAATTACCTTATGAACAACGGTCCTCAAGAGGGATTGTCTCAGAAAGCCATTGAACTACTAACACCTAGATATCCTAGAACTCCGGTGTTTTACACTTTACCGAAAACACACAAGCCTACCAGACCACCTCCTGGCAGGCCTATCATCTCCAGCTATGGATGCCCTACGGAAAGGATATCTGCTTATGTTGATGACATCTTGCAGCTGTTTGTAAGAACACTTCCTTCCTATATCAAGGACACTAATAACTGTTTAACTAAATTAGCTCAAATTAACCAACCCTTGCATGACGACGTCTTATTGTGTACTGTCGATGTAGAATCTTTGTATACTAATATTCCTACGGTCTCAGCGGTGTCCAAAATTACCTTGATTCACGCCCAAACGATTCCAAACCTAATACTAATTTCATTCTCAAACTTATGACCATGATTTTAACCTTAAATAATTTTAAATTTCAAGACCGAAATTACCTTCATCAAAAGGAACTGTTATGGGCACACGGATGGCTCCTTATTATGCCAATCTTTTTATGGGACTATTGGAAAAGAATTTTTTAACCAGTCAAAATTATAAACCTCTAATGTGGTTCAGGTACATAGATGATATTTTTATAATATGGCAGCATGTTATCAAAGAACTTAACGACTTTCTTTTTAATCTCAATAAATTTAGCATTTTAAAATTTACATCGTCTATATCACCAGATTCAGTAACATTCTTGGATACTGATGTATTTATTGAAAATCATAATTTGAAAACAAAAATTCATGTCAAAGACAGTAACAAAATTCAATATTTGCATTTCACAAGCTGCCATCCAGTTCCAAATCCATCCCCAAGAGTTTATCAATAAGAGCAAAAAATATTGGTAGCAATCAATCTGACTTCCATAACTACATAAAAAGACTGTCCCATGTACTTTTTGAAAGGGGGTATCCAAAAAATCGTGTTGATAGACAAATCAGAGCACCTAAAAATATTTCCAGTGCTATTAATCCTAATGATCCTAAATTTATCACCCAATATTTTCCTGGCCTTCATAAAATTAACAAAATTCTAAAGGTTTCTTTTCCTATTTAAGAAATGTTAAAATTAAGAAATGTTGAAATCGCACATCAATTAATTTTAAAATCAAGGCAACCAGATGGGTTGAACCTAAGATGATTCTCTTTTCCTTTTTATAACAAAAACATTTTTATAAATTTTATTTTGGTTATGTCTTTTGTACTTGGTTTGAGTTCTGTTTATATGTTTTAATTCATAATGGTTCTGATGAAGGGTTCTGTGAACTCGAAAATTAAACATGAGCACTGAATTTTTGTTTCTGTTTTTGTGTACACTTTAGAGTACTTAGAAGAGTAATGAAGCCGATTGGCATTACAGAAGATATATAATATATAAAATATACACACTGATATATATATATATATATATATATATATATATATATATCACATTCATTAAATAGAAATCTTTTTGATTAGGAAGGATCCAAAGCTTTGTGCCGTTCAGTTAGTCAGACTGGCTATTTATTATTTTGTATTATATCAGTGTCAAAACAGTCTTACAGATTATTAAAAAGATAATCTAGTACACATAACAACTCAATGTAACTACCATGTTATCAAACATAATGCTATAACTTAAACTCTTCTAAATACTTCTAAATATTGAAACTTCAAACGATAGCTTCCTACTACGCCTCTACCGATAAAAGTAAACAACACAGCAGCCAAAACCTAATTTGAATATCAGCACTGTCAGCAATATTCGATACCAGGTCTGCAGCACAGAATACTGGGTTTGTGCATCATCTACTGCCTTCTTTTATGCACAATTTATGTACTGAAGTGTATAGGATGGCTTTTCTAAATGGGTCACCAATGTGATCTTGAAAACTGTATATCTAAAAGCAAACTTTAATGGAAAACCTTGCCTTTTTTAAATATTTAAAAATATGTACATCGGAATTTTATTAATTGCCCCCCCCCCATTTTAAAATTGAGTGTTAGATTTATAGTTTTCAAAATCAATATTATTATTTTTTTGCTTATAAATTTATTAAGTTATAAATAAAAAGACACAATATCGGCTCTGAAACTGTTGTAAAATACTCAATATGATACTCATGGATCCATTGGTACTACTATTCATGGTACCTCATATCTTTATGATAACATACCCTCATGACTGAATTATTTGAGATATTTGCACGGTTATTTTAACTAAATGTTTGTTTAATAGACTGCAATAATTTTGAACAGATAAATAAGTCGTTTGTTATAGAGGAAATAAAACGGAGCAAGTCAAATGTACTGGATATAATACGCCACTAAAAGCAAAAACTGCACTTATATCCTCTCTGTCATACAAAAAAATTATACATGACAAAAATAGATTGTACTATTTTGCTCTTAGATTAGTTTTCATAAAACTTGCTATAGTCTCTCTCAACGTTTTCTTAATATGTCAATTTGGGAGAGAGTAAATATTACAGAAAACTTGGTATATTTAATACTTATTTTTAAACTTTTTTTGGTGTGTTTTGAGTGAAGAAGTTTATTGAAATTATAGTTTGGTCTTTTCACAAATAATTATAAAATAATCAGATTATACTTATAATATACTTATATATTATACTACGCAAACTATATTATCTTATTGCAAACCTGATTCTTAAAAAAAAATAGGCCCTCTTAAAAAATTAAAGTAAAGACGTCTTATTTTACCAAGGCGAAGTTAGGGCTAAGAAGCCCTCTCTAACACTAACACGTATAAAACGTAGGCATGTACACTTGCCGGCACCGTGAGATGTTCTCATGAAACCCACATTCAATGATTGTTCTTCCATGAAGACGCTGATTCTAAGGATACGTTCCTACTGTATCGTGGTCATAATACATAAGGAATTTGGGGTTTTGGAGTGTTTTGAGACCTTTATGTACAAAAACGGTAAAAAATATACTATTTCTATCTCTATATTAACCGAAATGTATAGACTGTGAGGAGCTCACACACGCTTTATAGCTGTCTTAAAGTCAGCGACCAGTCCAGTTTAAAAGACAAAGATTTTTAACATTCGTATATTTTTTGAGAACGCTTGAAGGTATACTAAATTTTTAAGCATTATATAGTGATGAGGACGCTGTGATTGGATACGACATCTAAGATACAATGTGAAACATTATATTTAAATTACTTAAATAGTTTCAAAGATCACTGTAACATGATTACCAAGTTTCTACTTTTGCTGTCTAACAAAAAAGTCATTGCTAAAATGTTTTTAAGTTTTAATAATAATTAAGCACTTATCATCAGAAGCTGTCCGAATTAGTGAGGTTTGTAAGCATTTAATATATCTGAAAACAAGCATTTTCTAAAGAGGATTGTTGTATTTCACATATTGTCTAGGTTCGATCACTATTACTTAAATTTTGTTTCTTGCACACAATACGTTAGCCAAACCAAAATTGTGCAATAAATTCATCCCCCATCCGATGAATGGAAGAGTTAGTAAGGGATATCTGGATAATATAGTACACACTTATATTATAATACATTTTTTATTTACATTTTCTTTTTTTCAATACAATATATTTTTCATTGAGTACATTTCTAATATTTATAACTATAATGATACGTTAAAAAAGGACGGAGGAATAGATGTATTCCTCACCAGTTTCAAACTAAGGTGCATAAATAATATATATATATATATATATATATATATATATATATATATATATATATATATCGGTACAACAATACACTTCATATCACCTCAATTGAGGCAAGGTGGCTCCAATTGATTTTTAATTTAGTTTAAGTACCCTTAGTCGTGACTGAATACCCTGCTAATAGACTGTGGAGTGCACCTGGGACACCGTCTACAGCTAACTGCTCAAGTTCGTTCATTGTAATAAGCAGTTCTATTGACTTACTACAAAGGATGTGTGAACCCTTTTCGTTCCTTTAATGCTCACAGAATAGAAACCAATCTAAATTAAAAGACAGAATTGAAGTTAAACTCATATATGGGTTTTATCAGTGAACACATTATTCCCAGCATCGTCAGGAGTTCCGAGCACTTTATAGACTAGCATCAGCCTTTATTTGATATCCGATGGCTGAATCAATGGGCCAGGTCTAGATATCTAATATTTGAAGTGGAACTATAAAATTGCATTCGGTTTATACAAACATCTTTATTAAATGATATTTTGATTGTTTTTTAAATGAAACAGACGTTTTAAAAAACCATTTTCCTATCATAATAAGGGAACAGGCAGCATTGTGAAATTCGTATTATGCAACAAATGAGTTTGATATGGCCCAATTTGTAGTTTTTAGGACAGAATTTCGTATATGCCATCCGAAAACAATTAAGACTTTCTCGAAAAAAACCGTACATAGAATATGCCAGATCTTTTTAGACATAAGGCGAATAAGAAAATAAGCCTTAACTTAGAATAAGAATAAGAAGTGAAGCAGAGAAAATTATTCATTATTGTTGTTAAAGCCTTGGAATACATGGGAATAACCAATACCAAACACAAACTATAACATAAACTCTATATCACTATATCAGCAACTCAAAGGAAACAGGTTCATTAGTGACGATTAAATTTAACTTCAAAAGATAATAGGATTTGTTAACGATAGGTGTTCCAACAACAGCAAAATGTTTCGAGGAATACGAGCTAACCTCTTCTTTAGGTATTGTGTTTTTATATATAAGTTAAATTTTAGTAAATTAAAACCATGTGCATATCTCTATTTTTGAGTGAAAATGTTTGTAATGTTGAAGATTAAAACGTATAAAATATTCTTGTTGTATAGGCCTATTATTAAAAGCGTGGATTAAAGCTAATTTCGGAAAGAAATTAAACCTTTTGACGCATTTTTCAATTGATATTTAACAATTACAAAACAGAGGACCAAAAACACTTAGTTGGGAAATTTCACATGAATAGTATAAAATCTTGCCCTTAACCTAAAAAATCAAAACTTTTAAGGTTTTAACTGAAACAAGAAAAGTTCAAATGGTGGTAACTTAAAGAATTAGCAAATAATGTGGAACCTTATGTTAAAACTTTGTTTTTAAAACATTATGTATGAGTTGCTTCAAAACAATGTAGTGGCTGTTATTGGTTTAAATTAGAACATTTTTGAGATTTTAATACAAGACCTGCTGCTTTTCAACATCTTGTTTCATTAATTTAATTTAAAATATTTTAAACAAGATTCCTTCTATATGTCTTGGGGTTTGTTTATTGTTTCTTAGTTATAACTCTAACTGTTCTCCTAATATACGTTTAAGGACACCTTAGATGGCTCACCTTGTACATCATAAAACTAATATGTCAATTTATAATATTGTCATATTTTAAACCACTGAATATTTTTCAGTTGGGTTGGTAGTTATGTAATAAAGTATTAGGATATAGCTTTTTCCATAAACAATACAACATCTGAAACATGTTCTACTGCCTATTTCCTAATGTTATGTTACAATCTTATACTCTTTTTTTCGTGATCATTTCGTAATTGCTCTATGAGGTATTTTCAGTTAGAATGAAAACATTTTCTATATCGTCCAGAATTATATTTTCTAAATGTTTAATAATACTTTTGACAAACATTGATTCCCTTGTAGTATCACATTCAAACAACTAACATATAAATTTTAATTTCAATCCGATTGAACCATCGTTTAAATATAACATTCTATGAGGCTGCATAACCAACCATAGGATTTGGCTGAGCGTCATTGAAGCCTATCACTGAGTAGGCTGACATAATCTTTCTTTTTTCTGTCGAAGGGATGTAAACATTTCTTTTCTATATTGCTGCATGTCTATCTATCAGTCCGCAGGAGATCTTGGGCTTGATATGAGCTACAGGCTTGAAACTTTCCATACAACCTCAGAGGAGCTTGTCGTACTCCTACCCTGCATTTACATAAAATGTAATATTCGTTCAATACTTACGTTCAATTCAATGTTATAACCAAGTATGGTACTCACTAAAGGCACATAAAGCCTAATACATATAGGATGTCACACATAAAGCCAACCGCAGGGCAAAGCCACACTACCCCAATATCGGTCGGACCCGCATACTACATTACAGTAATTTATATGCCACAGTCTATAGTGGTCAGGCTCCACATTGCCCTCATTGTGGTCTGTATATTCAGAAATAAAATTTTATGATTCTTTGAATGATTTTGTAAAAGAAAATAACAGGAATGAAAACATAAAAAAATCAATTAGACTAAAAGGTTATTATTTGAAGATCTATGACATCGGAAAAGAACATAGTGCTTCCAACTTAGTACCATAGATTAATACCAAATTAATAATTCAAATTATATGATTACTAAGCACCAGTAAATAATAAAATGTATTACTGGTTTTAAAACAATATTTTATATTAACTTGTTTGTTATGGAAAATATAGTACAGATTAGCGGGGACTTGGACAAAAAAAATTACTTTTAACATATATTTTTTTATTTTTTTTTTTTATTGTAGTTTGACATTTTCGGAATACAATGATATTAATATTATCACTCACAAAAATTTCTAAATGCTTCAAATAAATTTTTGAAGTTCCCTCTGCAACGCCATTGACGGCTGTATCCAGTGTTGAGCTTTCTTATAGTGCTGATTTTACTGATTTATTATTTACTTACTCTTAGGTTTTGTTTCTCTATGACCCTAGCAGTTTTGACAGATGTCTGCTTGTTTTGTTATTGTAAATTGTTTGTAACCTAGCAGCTTTGTTGTTCTGACAATATTTTGTTATTATTGGAAGTTGACTCAGTGTTTATAGACTTTTATTTCAAAGTGATCTTTGATAATATAATGACTAGACCTAAAGGAATCTTTAAAAAACGTACCAATAAAGGTAATAGGTTTTATAAAAAGTTACCTTCAGTTTCACCAGATGAAAAACTCAACAGTTAGGCCTCGGCCTACTACTCCAAAAAGTTGTAGTGCCACCCAGTTCTTCTGAGAAGAAATTAGGTAGTAGTGATGACCAAGGAAAGTCGAGTGAAGAAAAGAAGGAGAGCTCTTGGAGAGGAAGAGGAGAATGATGAACATTATGTTCCTGGAGGGTTTTAGAGCTCAAGTATTGTGAAAAAGATACTTTTTATCTAAATTTTTTGGTTTTTTGCGTTTTCCCGAAAATTTTGATTTTTCACACAAATGACCCGTTTTCTCTGAAAGTACTAAAGATAACAAGCTGAAATTTTTACAGGATGTTTAGTACTTATCTATGATGCTACTGATCTACAAAGAAACAATTATAACAAGTATTGACTTATTAGGCCTCATTTTACTGAAAAATAGTCTATATTTCAGGGTTATTTTGAACTCGCTAGATAAAAAAAAATCATAACTTGGCCAAACAGAGTTATAAGTTCATAAAAATAGATCAGTAGCTTTTTTATAGGACCACATAGTAAGTGATAAAAATATCAGGTTGTTATCTTTATTACTTTCTAAGATAATGGGACACAAAAGTACCTAATTTAACATGGGTTTATATGGATTGTTCAAGTCCCCTTAAACTAATTCTGTTATGAGTTAGATATGAATTAGATTATATAGCACATACATACGAGTAAGTCAATGACCAATGATGTACCTTAAATGTATATTATTGTATAAAACCTTTGAATTAATAAAGTGTGCGTGCGTGCGTGCGTGTGTGTGTGCGTGCGTGCGCGCGCGCGCGCGCGCGTGTGTGTGTGTGTGTGTGTGTGTGTGTGTGTGTGTGTGTGTGTGTGTGTGTGTGTGTGTGTGTGTGTTCAAGTTTCAAGTTCAAGTTCAAATCATCTTTATTCAGGAATAACATGCAATACATTTTTCTATTGTTCCCATGCAACTCATAGGTTGCGCGTGGGATTGAAGTAATTTATTATACATGTACTATATAAACTAATAATTTATACAATGTCCTTACGACAGTAATTTACGTTGATTTATAACAGCTATATGCAAGATATACAAATAATTATTATGTGATATAAAATATATAACATGGTAACAGCAATTTTATAAACTTCATAATCGATAACAAATAAACAATAAGGTTTAACAACAAATATATATTTATCAACAGTGCAACAAATAACAACAACAACAATAAACTTCCTCAAGTAGCCTACACAAAATAAATATTATATACTCCATAAATATATCTATAATAAATAACAGCATAAAAAATAACAAGGCCAAAGTGAAACAACTCGAACAATGCAACAACTTTGACTAGAACCACGAACATGCAAAGAGAATAAGTCACATAAGTTTAAAAGAAAAAAACAAATTTGCCCTCAAAAATCCCATATTCCTATCATTAAATTGTGTTTACTACAAAAGATAATTACCTTCATCTTCACCTTTGCTTAGCTTCAAATATTATGCTGTTTCCATAATACTGCACTATTTGAATTAAACATTGTAGGTCCCTGATAGCATAGTTGTTTTCTACAAACTTCCTTTACAAAAAATGGCGTTTCAAGAAACATGTATTGTGTACTGCGAGTAACTCTATTAATTTCTCTAAACTTATATTGTTGTAAAAATTTATAAACATGCATTACAGCGCTATAAACATATAACTGTTCAAATTTCAAAATATTATGTTCAGAAAACAAATAACTCATGCTCTCCATCCGCCTTAACCCATAAACCGTGCGACAGTGCAAGTCTCTGACACATTATAATGTTCCTGATTATGGTTGGGTAGGTTCCTCCATAATGAATTAAACCATACCTCAGGGTACTCTCAAACCACGCCAAGTAGAGAGTTCTTAAATGGTCACCACCAACAAAATTTTTCATATGGTACAGCCCGTAGTTAATCTTAATTTAAGTTTTTTCGACAGGTAATTAGCGTGCTGATCCCATTTTAAGTATTGGTCAACATGAAGCCCTAGATACTTAACAGATGCGACTATTTCAATATTTTTCACATGTACAAGAATACAAACATTGGTGTTTATGGCAAACCAAATCAAAGGTATTTTTTAGAGTTTCCTTAGAAATATCACAGTCAAAAAACATTATGCACTTAGATTTTGATGAGTTAATGAGTAACTTATTTTGAATTAGCCAAGCAGAGATTTGTTCCAAATCTCTATGAATTTTGTATTTTAATGAGTCTCTGTTGTAAGCTGAGCACACAAGAGCTGTGTCATCAGCATAAGCAAAGATTGATGAATTAAAATTCAGACTTAACAAATCGTTTATGTATACTAAAAAACATTATAGGCCCTAAAACTCCCCCTTGTGGTGTGCCGTAGCGCAAATACATTGCATCACTCAAAACCTTGTTCACCCTGACAACCTGTCTTCTTATGATAGCAAAAGGATCCAAACCACTTTAGTGCGTTACCTCCTATACCATACAATCTTAATTTATTTATTAATATATTAATATCCAAAGCATCAAATGCCTTCTGAATATCCAAGTAAATTGCAAGTGTGTACTTATTTTTATTTATAGAGTTAGTAATGCAAACTTATATGTTTTTTCTATGGCTATATCTGTACCTTTTCTCCTTCAGAAAGCCAAACTGATTTTCTGGAGAACAAGGACCTCTCAAAAAAAGTAATCTAGTAACTTGGTTTTTATTACTAGTTCAAATACCTTAGATATTGTGTTTATTACAGAGATCGGACGGTATGATGAAACACTAGAGACAACACCTGTCTTATAAATTGGTACTACAATAGCTACCTTAAAAGTATCAGGAAAAATTCCTAAACTTAACGATTCTCTAAAAATATGTAACAACAGAGGGGCAAAAATATCCATATTTTTCCTTAACTGTTCTGCTACTTATACCATCAACTCCACTACTAACTTTATTTTTTAGTGATTTAATGGCATGTGTACCACTTCATCAAGGCTACAATCAAGGCCTTCAAGGTGCACATTACATTCTGAAATATTATCATTAAATAAATCACAACCAAAAGCTTCAGATCGCAGACTCGGAATAATACTTGTAAAATATGAGTTAAACTCATAGCTACAATTTTTTTCGTTACCATTAACATTCAACACCACATCTCCCACATGGATATTATTTAAAGACTTTTTGTTCCCCTTTACGACTTTTTTTATTACATCCCAGTACTTTTTTGAGTCACCGTTACAGTTGTTAATCAATTTTGAAAAAATAAGTAAGCTTTGGCTCTTTTTTATGTGCCTCGCTACATGTCTTGAATACCTTTTATATGAATTTCTTTTCTCTAAAATTGTCCCTGTCTTTTTTAAAAAATTTCAAATAATCGGTTCTTTTCATGTACTAAGTTAATAACGTAATCTGTAATCCATTCTTTTCTTTTCCTATTATGCTATTTATTTTTTCAGGAGTGCTCGATGCATTGACACAATCGTAATAGACTTTATAAAAGTTCGAGACAGTCAAATTTTACATCATTATTACCAAAAATTGAACTCCAGGTCATCCAAATGCAATGGTCTTTTTAAAGCATTTTCTGATCCAAAACAGAACAAAATATTATTTTTTGATCTTTGCTTGTCAACTCCCAACAACCTTAAATCTAAAGCGTAATGATCTGTTATATTCAGCTCCAAGACACAACTGTACAAATTCAATTTCTTTTGAGTTTCTCACAAGTATATGATCTATACAGGATATACAGTTATTAAATATTCTAGTAGGTTTGGCTTAATAAACTTTCAAAGCCATAAGACGAGATTAAGTTTAAATAATCCCTCCCGGAGCCTTTATCCTTTCAACAAGCAAATATTAATATCACCTATTATAATAGTAGGATTACAGGATTTACTTAAAAATAACCTCAAAATCATTTTTAAACTGATTAAAATTGAATTTACATTGCCTATATATTGCAAAAAAGTGAAAACTGAACAACAGATGATTATCAACAGAGAGATTAAAGGTAACGTTTAACGAGCTCCGATTGTAGCGAACAGGTAACAGCTGTGAGTGTGTGAAGGTCAACATCCACGTACACCACCACGCCGCCCTCCTGGTTTGTCCGGCCTGGGTTGGAATATCATGTCGTATCCTGGCAGCTGATAACGATGTTCCTCGCCGCTCTTTATCCAAACCTCCGTTAAACGATATAATGTTATATGAAAAAAGGCAAACTGTTCAAGTAGACTATTAGTTCGTCAAAATGTTTCCTTAAACTTCTAATATTTAAATTAAATATTTTGAAATTATTCGCTGAAACAGGATAAACCATTTTATTTTACGATCACAGCACTTTAGCATTATTTAACACCCCCCAATTTTTCCCCCATGTGTGTACCCATTGTAACGGGCTTTTTGTCTAAAGTGAATCTGTGTATTAAACTGTAGAAAATCGTCGTACAAATCTTGTCTTTAAGTAGTCAAGTTTGTTGATATTATCAACTACTACCGACATATTGTAAAAAATAATACAGTGCTAGTTTGTCTCTCAAAGTTATACTCCACAAATTGGAGATAATATAACAAGTATAATATGGAGTAAAAATGTAGAAAAAGTAAGTAAATTTAGTAATTTTTTAAATAGGCTACAACTTAAAGTTGAATTGTTACAATTCGACCCCTAATTACTTGTAACAGATGTCACCTGAGTTATAGGATAACGCTTTATAAAAAGAAAGCAAATTTACATTTAACTACCCTCTTCAACAGATTTATTAACCTTGTTTCACAAGTCAAATTGTATTTTATCCCCTCTGTTGCATACTGCTACAAAATTCTAAATGTTCTCTATTACATTAAGGGAAGTATATTTGATAAAAGTAAGTTAGAACTGAAAATGATACATTAAAAAATTATGTGTTTTACTGTCAAAATTAAATTATCAGTTTTAATACTCCACTAAGGAGGGAAATAGGAAAGCGTCCTACTGGGGTACAACAGGCCATACTTCACCCTACTCCGACATGCCAAGAGGTTCTCTAGTGGATGAAGGTTTCCTAATTGGCTTGTAATTGGGTTAGGTGTTCCCCGGCCTGGCTCGGTTCCAATAATTAAGTTTTGATCAGTCTTCCCGACTATAAAACGAAATATTGATCAGAACCCAGTAATTTAGTATTATTACCATACAATTTTTAAATATTAAAGTGTAAATGATGAATTATCACCGGCCCCGACATCGCTCTAGTAGTTTAACTTGTTCTGATGAATCCTCTCAACTATTAACGAAATACTTAATACGACACAATAATAAAAAGTGATTGTAATTAACTTATTAATAAATGAACGGTCAACCTGTAATATACATGCAACCATTAAGATATAATAAAAAAATTGTGAATTATTCGTATAATTCCTTAAGTAAGGCACAAACATTGATGGAAAACTCGAACTTGCACTGCGGTCTCGATGGCTCAAAAAGAAATACCCTTGGTCCCCTACCGCTCGTGATTCAGATACATAACATTGCAAACTGATCATTGCAGTTTCTAAAGTCAGAGATTAGTATCTCAATCTCAATATGCATCAATATCCTTAATATGCCTAAATAACTTAATCTTATCTCACTACTTAAAAACTGAATATTTTTACGCCTAAGCTTTGATTTACGATTTGAATGTCCGGTATTTTTGAAATTGACAATAGTTTATAAATTAATGTTATATTTTTTCAATTATTGATTTCTTTATAACTAGGTGTATGAATATATTTATAATCGCAAATGTTGGCCATAACAACAGTTTCATCGATGTAAATTAAAATGTAGTATATGTAGAAATAATAAATTTTTTATGTCATGTCAATTTTATCATCACTAGCGTATTACTTACATCAAGTACAGTACAAGTAGTATCAATGGCATAATTTGCATGCTATGAAGATTTTGTTTTAATTTCCATTCCATTTTCAAGAACTATTTCTTGAAATGTTTTTAACAAATTATAGGTTAGGATGTTTACGTTTTTTGATAGGTCAAATACTGTAAAGAATGAATACGGATTATAGGGTTAGTAAACTAAGGTGCCCTAAATGTATTTTATTAAAATGATTGGAGATATAAAAATATTCAATACCCAAAATTATGTACAAGGAATCAATTTATATAATATAATATAATTGTATATAATCAATATAATTTGTCAATCAATAATTACACTTTTCATAATGGTGGATTAAACCTTAATACGTTTCAGGGTTAAAATTATTATCTCTTATTTTAATTTAATTTATACTACAACCAAAATAATAAAATGCAGAAGTAACGAATACTATTACTTAGAGAATACCGTACAAAATAATATAAAGGCTATATAATATAATAGCTTTTTATTAAAAACATTTACATAGGGTTTAATTCATGACAAATGAATTTCAATCATTTTATAGATTCAACAATTATTGTTCCGAATACCAGAGATATACGTTTCCGGATGACCTAATACCTGTTTGATAAACACTGTGACATCAGCAGTGCTGAGCAAGCTGTCAACAATATCATCGTATATCGACTTTGAGGTAAATAGGTCAGCATCATGAAACTGGAAGTTGTGTCAAGCATAAGCATTGTTCCTGCTCTGTAAACTTATCACACCATGACGTCAGCAGTTTAAAAGCTGTCTAAAATATCAGCAGCTATCTACATTGGGGTAAATACGTTGGCATCATGAAACTGGGAGTCGTATCATGCATAAGCATTGTTGCTGCTCTGTAAACTTTTCAAACTATGACGTCAGCAGTGCTTTTGTTATAGTCTTGTGACAGACTCAAACTTACATCTAAAGTTAAAGCATTTAACATAACGTCATACTCATATTTTATTGCCCTAATTAGTATACGTGAAACTTTTTAGCTGTTAAAAGACTTAACTTATTACTGTAAAGATACACTTTACTGGTAAACACAATATAAATATAACAAGGAAAATATAGGAGCAAATTGTCTTTAAAAGGGTTGCAAAATAAAGATTCTATTCAAAGTTCATAATTTCGCTATTGAATCAAAATTAATTATTGTACATTAAAAATAAATAAAAAATATGTTCACTTTTATAAACAAATTTAGAACACATGTTATTGTAAATCTTTTAATTGACCTGTCGGAATATTATGCTGAAGTATAATATGGAAGAACAATTTGTATATCATTAAAAAATTATTATTTTAATTTTAAAATATTTATAATTATGTACTTACAAATTTTTATAAATAAAATCTTCAGAGGTAAGGCTTTAGTGTAGACACTTTGTATACTACAGTGGGTTTGAAATTTTTAAAATAGAGATCTAATATGTGGACATGAAAAATATTGAGCTCTTTCAAAATATTGTAAGATTTAAGATAATGTAGTTTTGTAGACTTCTGGCGGGTGTGCAATTGATATAGTTGAGCCTTCAGAGACCTAATCTTCAGTTAATAGGCTTACAGCTTTGAGCTTAAACCACTGCATCAGCTCCAGCAGGATTTTGAGTACACTCTACCGCTGCCTTTACGTGTGCCTTATTTCGTACTGGAAAACGAGGCATTAATTTGTTTGAATATCAATTATAACAATAAAACTTTGTTATAGTACTTCTGGCTGGATTCGATTTCTTTTTTTTAGGTTCCCTGTTTTTTAAATAGATTTGGTTGGAAATTTGGAAGGTGCTTGGCAACACAGAACGATATACCATCTGATGGTTTTGGTACGTGGTAAACATTTCTGATTGAAACACCCATCGCTTGGGTGAAAGCTTTAATGTAGAATCAATCCTTACAAGCTTTAATTAATGATTAATTTACATTCCATCCTACTTTCCCCCTGTAATAGTTTCATAAAAATTATTATCACAGTTTAAGGTAATCTTATTGATTTCTTTATCTAAGAGAAACTATACAAGTCAATAAACAACATAAAAAGCCATGCCTTTTTATATGTGACTCTTTTCTGGTAGAGCAATATTCAGAGCTGTAAAAAATGCATTTTATAATACATCATTACAAGTAACGGTAAATGTTAAACTAAAAAGAATTAATAAAACACATTCTAGTAATTCTAGATAAAGTGATTTTGAATAATCAAATGCTTTTACACTAGAATAAAATAATAAGGTTAATTTAGTGCATTATATGGTACTTATATGATCAAGTGATTGACCCGTTAAATATGATACTTTCAAGTTATTATTAAATTAATAGATTTCAATTTTGAACTCAAATGTTGTTATTGCAAATTTTAACACAGTATGTCATGTTTTGTACATCTAATAATTAGATATTAATTGTCTCCATAAACTATTTTGAAACGTAAATGGATAAACTTATTGCACTTTTACTCTATACGTCAGGGGAAATATAATTTGTCTTTAAATGAGTATTTTAAATTGTTCTCGTCTTATGAAGGCTGACAGCACATTTATGTTGAAGTCATTTTACTATCTGATGTTTTATCGTTTCCAAGAAATATGAAGAGGTTGTAATACTCCAAGTTTTCCTTATATATGAAAAATTCCTGTTATGGTACAAATGATTTCTTTATTAAATGTTATACAAATTATTAAATATTAATTTTTATAATTATTTTCAGGCATTTATAATTTATATTACTGCATAACTAAAAATCAAAGTGTTATCTTCTGTTATATTTTAGAACTATTATTTTTTGGGAAAAAAGTAATGGTTATCTATCTAGGTTATCCATCAAGTTCCGTATCGACCTATTAGTTTATTTTTAGCCCCAAAAGCACAACATAGTTTTTAGAGGTTTTACGCTACTCATCTGTGGTTGAATTATGATATGAGTAATATCAACAAAGGATTAAATGTTATTTTTATTGAACTGTGTTAAGATTAGGATCGTTTATTTTATTATTGGTTAAGCGTTAAGGAAATTTACACAATGGACAGGGTAAATATTATTCTGTTGGTCTGTCATAATATAGTGATCAACGTTGCATATTATAATACTATTCAAGTTTAGAACTAACGTTATAAATATATTTTACTTTATCAACGATCGAGTTCTGTTCAGCGATTGTTATTACATTATTATTGTATCATCTAACTTATTCAACTTACTTTCGAGATATTGGTGTATATTTTGCCAACTATACACCAATCTATAATAATTGCATTTTAATGGTTGAATACCCGTTTATTTAACAATACTATGAACACAGTGATTTTATTGATTAATGTAGTATAAGTAAATGAAGGGAATAAAAATGTAGCAATTATACTGAAAATTAATTAACAAGATTAAATTTTTAGGAGTACTCAAAAATAAATAAAGCCTTGTTTCTCTCAAAGTATAATATTTTTATGTGATGCATTTATATTATATGCCTTTAATAGTAATTAATCGTAAGCTACACGACATTTATAGGTTTAATACGTACCATACTAAATAGCTTGATATTGAAAAATTAAAAATTATTCAAATACAAGAAAATAACATTCCATATAATTTAATACACTAAAATACGTCTCATCGACTTGGAGAATTTCAACACGTTGCGCCATCTCATGCGTATGTACGAATATTCATTGTGACGCCTGTGTATATCCTTTTGTAACACATCATTTCATTTTAAGATAAAATTTAACACACATAGACAATAAATAATACATGTTAATGGTTTTTTATATGTGTACATATTAAAATTAAATCTAAATAAAAGTAAATCTTTGTACTGCTTGTACTACTATGGTATTTTGCTTTTTACAACACATTTTATTTCCAGTACTTATTTATTGGCTGAGCGTTAGAAAAAGGGCTGAAACATTTCATTTATGACTCTGTCCTCACTCTAGAACAAATTTTACCTATAGATTTAAAAATTTGCATGAAGCGTAATTTCTGTGTAAGCAATAAATTTAAAGCTCAAAAGTAGTGCATTTCCCTCCATGAGACTTAGCTGACCGTCATTGAAGCCTATTACTGTAGCCAATCAGTCGTAGACTTCCAGGTTCGATTTTGTCTATCTATCCGAGGGCCTAATATATATATATATACTATATATATATATATATATATATATATATATATATATATATATATATATGTATATATAATTTCAATAAACATATATATATATATGTATATATATATATGTATATATATATATATATATATATATGTATATATATACATATGTATATATATATATATAGGTTTATATATAATAGTATATGGTATGTTATTTATATATACTACTTTATCGATCTGAAATACAGGGCACGTTAACGTGTTCTGGTATTCAGTACAAAAATGACAACGTGCAAAGATTTATAGCATGATGTATCATATAACACAGTTTCTTGAATAAAATTGTTGACTGAATAAAATATAACCTGGCGATGAATATGTAGATCTGGTAAGGCATTGTTGTGACATGTTTTGAATGTTGAATCATGTCAACTGACTCGCAACACAGAGCTCGCTCTCAGTATATGTGTAAAGTATCACATCGCTATCCGTTACCTTCTGCATGATGTGTTCACTAAGTATGTCAAACTGCATAATATAAAGAAAAACACTGTTTTAATATTACGTACATTTGGAAAATATTTAAACGCAACATATTTTAACTTAGGATTTTATTTCTTAATGTTTACTCCACCAAAATGTGCTTGATAGATAGATAGGACTATTTCAGTACCAATTCAAAATGTAAATTATATAAACTTTGTTATTATTATGCTGCGTATAAAAATTAAAATGCTGCTTTCCAATATTATCTACTTTTTAAATATATTGAAACATAACACATTTCTAATTCCTGATATTATGTTAGACTGTATACAGGGTGGCGCAAATATTTTGTTTCGATAGGTTGGTAACAATGTTAAGTTAGCAGCAACACGGAGTAAGTTCGTCGTTGTCTGTTCCAGTGGCTAGTGTAAAGTGACGCTCTTTGCATGTGTTATTTGTTTGTGTGTGTTTTAAAATGTTTTCAACCCAACAACGAGTTTACATCCTTCAGTTGTGGTGGAAGCATAATAAAAATACTGCTATAATAATCTAGTAGTAAATATCCAGGTGTCGCGATAACCACTCAACAGTATATGCGGAAGTTAAGTAAGAAATTTGAAAACACAGGAAGCGTTTTAAGTGTGGTCGTCCATGATCAATGTGCAACAAAGAAAACCTGCAGACACTTGCTCAACCTTTTTTAGCCATTCCCGGTAAATCGACTCGCAAGGCATCTGCTGACCTGGAAAATATCAAGAAGAAGTGTGCAAAGAATGTTAAAGCAATTAAAATTTAATCCATACGTCCACATTTACTCCGGGCGCTTCACGAGGATGATTCCGATAGGCTATTGGAATTCTGTGAGACAATAATTATCCGCTCAAAGGCTGATCAAAATGTTTTGCAATCAATTTGTGGTGTGAAGTGGCATGCTTCAAACTAAATGGACGCGTTAATCGGCATAACTGCGTGTACTGGTCGATGTAAATCATCATAACGTAATCCAAGCAGAACTTAATGTGCCTAGTGTTATGGTATGTGGAGGTATTTTGAGTACAGCATTGATTGGTCCTTATTTTCTTCAAGGAAATGTTGACTCGGAAATTTACTTACGGTTGCTGCAAGAAGTAGTAGTTCCCGAACTCAAAAACAATCCTGTATTCAATATTCATTCGCTCATCTGGCAACAAGATGGTGCCCCAGTACATTTTGGTATCCAAGTTCGAGATTGTTTAAATAACACATTTAATGTATGGTTTGGTCGCCCTGGTACAATCGTTTGGCCTCGTCAGACTTAATCCCATGTGATTTTTCACAGTGGGGTGTGATAGGGCTGTGAAAAGGTCTGATATGAAGAAGACTGTGTATGCTTCAAAAACCATAAAATATTGATGAACTCATAAAACTAATTAGAAATAATTTGAACTTGTTAATAACAATAAACCTTTCTTGCTAAAAATTTGTAATTCTGTTCTTGCCTTTGTATGAAGTTTATACATAATCAAGGTGGACACTTCGAACAATTGATATAACATTGTATGCTAATATGTAAGGAATTTTATATAATGAATTTGTTTTTTTGCCTAAAAGAGTTTTATTCAATTATCTATAACCCCTTTAAATTTCTCTTCTGGGAAAAACTAACATTCGCGCCACCCTGCATGTTTTAATGTCTATTCCACAACATTGTACCTAAAAGATAGAGCTGTTTCAATAACAATTCAAAATTATATGTATGTAAAATTTGAGAACATAATTGAAATATATTGTTACAATATTTACTGGAATTACTTGTGGTTTTGTATACCGAAAATATTTTTAATGTCGTATTTTATAGGATATACATGCATTTTGCTAGATTAACTTTTGTTTCATAATATACGATAACAGGTAACCCACAAATATTAGCATAGATGTTTTAGATTTTATGCACTTAATTGTTTATGTTATACAGGTATAGTAACAATCAATGCTATTTTAAAAGAATTACTCCAAGTGATTTCGCCTCAAGGTTAATAAACATATTAGTTATAGAAGATGAAGTATGACTATTCTTTTAATTTGGAGTTTTTGATAAATTTTGCCAGAAGATGAACTTTTTTAGTTATGAAGCCAGAATGAAAGTTTTTTTGACATGAATGTTTTACTTGATTTCTAATAGTTCGACGGCATACTGCAAAGCCTTTAAAAGCATATTTTATTTCGAAACAATCAAGTTCTAAAATTTATTGAAACTAGTTCAAACGTATATGTATATTATTGTCCCTATGTACATACCAATAAATAATTTTAAGTATGTTATTGTTTAACAATTTTTTAATTCAACTAATTTGTTTATTACCAAAATATCTACACATATATTTAAAACTACAAACTAAAAAGATTTAGTATATACGCAGATATACTGAAATAATACAGACCTTCAGATCACAACGCCACTGCAGGAGAAAGCTAGTAATGTGTCACCGTCTCAGAGGATAACTCAAGTGATATATCAATCCCTAACCGGCCAGCGTTCCTTGGAGAAAACTTAATAACATTTTTTATGTTATTTTCGTTTCAATATCGTGTGTTATTTAAATTTTCGACTGTACTGTACAAAGAACCTTGAAGATTAAGAACAGATACCAGCTCGTTTCGTTTCTCCATGAATGAGAAAGCTAATAATTATATAATGCTCTAGCTACTAGATAAAGAAATATAACATTTGTGACATTTTTATCGCGGTTATTCTCAAAATTGTATTAATTCTAAATAGAAAAGTTTTTAAAATTATATTCAAATATTTATTTGCTTTTTTTTGATGATTTAAATTATAATATAGCATTGTATCTCATAATATGGCGTAATAGAAGCAGAATAACCAAACTTTGTTACCAACATACCAAATTGAATATTCATAATAAACGAAAAGACATTTCTGGAGGGTATTTAACACCTCAGATGGTAGAAATATTCATTTTTTCAACATATAAAGCATTGATGAGCTGTTTTAAAAATGGCCTATTCCAGTTTGGTTTATTAATGATTTATAAGAAGTTATGATCATTTCCAAAGGAACGTGACAGTAAAGCTGAATATGAAAAATTAATTGAGTGGTCGCTCGAGAACCAATCGTAAAGTCTAAATGTGGTTCGTTAACCCTTTTAAACCCCGGCCATTAAATCAAGTGATGTGCCAGAAATCCCAAGCCATTTTCAGACAAAATGTAAGGGTTTTGTAAAAAATTCATAACTCAGTTATTTTTTTAAGATATTTAGGCAATTCTTTTTTGTTTTACTTCTTTATACATGTAGCTTACAGAAATACACAAATAAAATTATTATTTTGAAAGTAATTTTTTTTTAAATGCATATACATATATAAAAAATAAATAAAAATGAAAAAAATTTCAAGTTTTGATCATGGAAACCATAAATATAAAAAGATATTTGACACAAAAATACCCATTTACTTTACGATATATTTAATCCTTTATAAAATGAAAACAAAAATTATAGGCCTACCTTATTTACAAGTGGAGTAACATCAACTTTTGTAAAGCCGTGTAAATTTTTCTTTTTTCCATTTCTGGGCAAGGCAATGTAACAAGACCTTTGAAATTCACAGTACTTAAAATAAACATAAAACCAAAGTTATTTCTCATAAAATAACTAAAAACTGTTCATAATCTAAATTTTAAACAAGTTTTAAAAACAATATTTACATCACTACAAAATGTAAATTTCAAGATATCCATCACTCAAATCGTCGTCACTAATCACATCCACACCATTTGCAACTAGCTTACTAATTATTGTATTTTCACTTACGGGAGACTTTGAACAATGTCTTTTACTCATTTTGAAATAAAACAAATAATAAACTAAACTTTAACTGCCGTACTTTATACTGCTTTAACCTAAAACTGTGAAGAAAACGGAATATACACAACCACGTGATATACAGCTGTCTGCAACAAGCGTGAGCAGTCAGTCGAGACGAACTGCAATTGCTCAGTCACAGACTGACAAAAATACGAAGTCAAACCATTACAAACTAATATATTTCGATGCAAAATATCTTTGTGCACAAGTCTGTGAAATTTCAAAGCATTTGGTGAAATAGGTGGCCAGTAAAGTAATAAAAAGTGCACGTCCGCACTATAACGGACGTCGGGAGTTGACGCCATTTTTTAACGACGTCCGTATAGTACGGACGTCGGGGTTAAAAGGGTTTTTAAAACACGCTTTTATACATTTAAACTGTCTTGCTTGAAGAACTTAATAAAAAACTAAAAATTAATTGACCCCCATTTATCAATGGTTTATCACCTTTTACCTCACGTCATGATTCTTATATATCACTGAAAATCAGTGTACAGTGTCATGCTATGTCCTTAGTCAAGGACAAATGATATATTTAAATGAATAAGGCACAATAAAATAGTAAAATACTTGTAAAGTTTGATATTTGTTACTTGTTCATGGAAAATAAAATTAACATAATTAACTTTTCTTTTAAATCATCCAAACAACGTTTACAAGCAAAACGCAAAAAACGTTAGTATCTCTTACAAGTAAAGAACGATAATACGTAACACGGTATATGCAGAAGAGGTACTAGTAATTATACAGAGTGTAACAAAAAGTTTGGGCTGGCTAAGTTAAAAGTGTAGAATAGCTGTTTTGCAATTTCCACTTTGTTTAACAGATTTTTTTACGTGATTTTGTTTTTTTTACTAAAACAATTTTATCTTTACAATTGTTACGAAAACTTGGTAAATGAGTTTATGTCAGAATGTATTATATCAAAACAATGTTTTTATATAATTCTTTATGCTTTCAAAATGGCTGGTATTGTACTTTTGTTTGATTATATATTTAATAAACTAAAGACACCTCATTTTTAAAAATCGGGTAAGAAATAACCATTTTATGGAAGGATTCATATTACATATGCAAACTAAATGGCCCATAATTTGACAGTATTTGAACAGCTGTTATTTAAAACCAACTGTAAAACTGCAACAACGAAACTGACTATTGAACTTTTAACATCTAAAAAATGTAAACATTATTATCGAACTTGTAATAGGTGTGAAGGAAAATATGAATGACAAAGGCGGAACTAACATTAAACGGAACCATTGGAAGTAAAAAATCTAAAATTTAGTATTTTTTTCAATCACAGTAGTGTTTTGAATGTTTAAAAAATCATTATATATACAGGTGTACAACACGTTCACTAAATATAGATCTCATAAATGTACGGAGCGGCCCACATAAACTTAATTACATAGCGACACGACACCATTGTATGGACATAATAATGACAGCACCATCAGAAGTGTGTAATTCGGATTTCTCAGTGTGTGTACGAGTAATTACTAATTACGAGTATTTCCTGTTTCTCACAATTAAAATATTACATTTTTCTAAAACCTACCTCTAGAATGTGCGTTCGCATTACATTTACTATTATAAGTGGATTATAGTGTTCACTACAGGCACATAAAGCCTGATATATACAGGACGTCACACATAAAGACAACCGCAGGGCAAAGCCACACCACCCCAATATCGGTCGAATCCGCATACTACACATTACAATAGTTTATGTGGCACAGTCTATAGAGGTCAGGCTCCACATTACACTCATTGTGGTCTATATACACATTTTACGAGTCAAGTACCAAACTTATAACTAATGAGCAGTACCAACCAATTCCGTGAACATAGCCAACATAAGCTTGATGTTGAGTGCAAGAGAGAGATATAACTTTACATAAAAAATAAAGACAAGCTATTTCATTATTGTACTTTTTATACCAACCTGTAGAATATAGAGTTGTCTACGGGAAGTCCTGGAAAAACCGATTGATCATCCGTTGATCAAGTTTGACTTCAAGCAAAACTTTGTAATGACAAGAAATTAAAGACAAGAAGAAATATCACATCTGAAAAAAGCAGACTAATTGCTATTTTTTTACAAGATTTAACATTTTGTTAAGCTAGATAAGCGATTATTTTTAAAATAAAAAATAATTAATGATCCCTCAAGATTTTATTACTTTAACTGTGTTTTATTGTTACCGTACATATATTGTGTTTTACATGTTGATATGTTTTACTTAGTTTTGATTAGATCATCAACTACTTGAATTTTTATGGGAAACAGTATATTAATACAATGTACCTGTATGTTAAACAGTGTGTGTTTGGTGTTGTACAGTATGTTAAATAATAGCCAATAAAGACATTTTATTTATTAATTTAAATATCACGTCTGACGATCCATATCTTTCTTAGGGGAAATTATTCTATAATTGTTTATAAAAACCAAGTTGGGAGGCTCTCAACTCCTCTACTGTACTATCAAAAACCATTATTATTTGCATTTCACAAGCTGTAAATATATGTTGTTTCTTAAACCGATCGTTTGATACTTACAGTTTTTAAAGCAATTATTATGTTATAATGTTATTTAAACCACCAAATATGTTAAATGTATTTGTTTAAGATCAGGCCATGCTCTCATTTTAAACCGTTTCATAAAGTACCTGGAAGTTATATTGATTTTGTAAAACACAAAAATTCACATATACTGTTTTAAGTAATACATAAGAAATGGTCATTTTTCAATCTTACCTTCTTCACCTTAGTCGAACAGTAAACTAAAGCAGTGTATTCAAGACGGTAGCATTATAAAGAACAGATATAAAAGTGTCCCGAGAAGACTGGATATCACCATTCTCAGTCCGATCCCGGATGTTATTGATGCTTGACGCTGTTTCCGTTCCCGGAGAAACTCCGGCAGTTACGTCACTGCTTGGCAAGCAACATCGCGTCGTCATGACAACACTTTCTACTTTATATTTTGTATAAAGTACATGTTTTAAGAATTGACGAAATAAAGGATTTTTCGTTATATTTATCTATAAATGATCATTATACAGCTTATTGTAAAGGTTCGTGGTGGGTGTTAATAGAAGTAGGTTGAATAAGCATTAAGCAATTAAAACATCAACTGTTTATAATATCTTAAGATTAAAATTTTAGTGTCATAAAACTAAAATTAACAAATTATAAAGTTCATCAAAAGTTAGTACAATCAAAATTGTAATAATAACTCATTTTTATTAAATAATGAACCATGAGTAAAATAAAACTATTAATATTAAAGTGTAAACATCCGAGACACAAACATCCTGTCTTTAGGAGTTTTACTACAGAACAGTCTTGTACAATACTATTGTTCTACTACAGAACAGAATGCTGAGAACGGCACTTGCGAGACAACTGTCAAGATAGCAAATTCCCTAACCTCTTCTTCATTTATCTTGAGCATCCGTTTTCTTCCAAAGTTTTCCTTCCACTTTACTTGGCATGTATACACCTCATTCAGTCGGGAATTAAAGGAAAGCCGTTATTTTTTAACAATTACTACTTAAAAATGGTTTAAAAACATATACATATACAATATATTTAATTGGCTGAGCGTTAGCGAAGCCAATCACTTAAGGCCTTAAAAAACTTCATTTCTGTCTGTCTATTCTCATGATGTCTTGAGAACGAACTGACCTGCAACTTGGAAATTTTGGGTGAAGCTTCATTTGTGTATAGCAACAACGAGTTCGATTATGGAAAATGTCAATTCTGGGATTCGGGCTGAGGGTTAACGAAAATGTTTGCACTAATCCTATGAGTAACTATGATGGGAAGTAGAAAGTCCCAAAATAAATAAATTGTTAGACAAATCGAGTAGAACCATATGACATGTTAACGTGTAACATGAGTAATTCATATAGGATAAACATTATTCCAACACGTACAATATAATCACTTAGTAACTGTAAGTGTACCAGTGTTAAAGCATTGGTGTTAAATCCAATTTAGGAATTACAAATATGAGTGTATCGTGTAACAAGATATCCCGAGAATTATGTAATTTGTAGACTTTACGTTTTATATGCTACATTGAAAATAGTGACATCTAGAATACTGAACGTCCGTCGTCCACCCATGGCATTTGGACGGGTATGTTGGTGAGATGATCTAATTTCAGCGTATTTTTGCGTTGTAGTACCCTCCCTACATAATCGGAACTTTTATTATTTAAATAGCTATATTAAATAACTCAATGAACAAAATTGTAATGACGGATATGTGAACATATCTCCAGAAAGATCATATGCACTTTAAAATGTGATAGAAACTAAAAAAAACGTCTAAGATTTGATTCTCACTATTCATAAAAATTGAATGTTATATTTAATATAAATTGACGCAATCATACCACTTGTAAATGTGGTGGCACGCTACGTATTTCAAAACAAAGACGAGGACTATTATAGTGTAAGTTTGTTATGCAAACTAACTGAGGTCTACCAGTCGATGTTTTGGTGTGAATACTCACACTGTGTGACTCAAGAAAATTATGATTCTTTAATAATATAGGGATAAAATACAACTTAAAATCATCTTTAAGGATATAGTTTAATACATTACACGTAAATTACAACTCTATATAAAAGTGATAAAGGTTGAAGAAATGGAAAATACTTATTAAAAATTAATGAATGATGGTATATAAATAATGCTATCCGAATACAGATTAAGTTAATTTATTATTATTATTGTTTGTTTATACCTGATCAATTCCTAAAGCTGTTATATAATGACTTTATAGAAATAATATGGTATATTTTGGAATGAAATAGAATAATACATGAATCTAATTCGAATACTGTACTATCCAAAACCAATCTAAATAAAATCACCACACTGTCTTTGCTCATGACCATCGTTTGTTCTAGAATGCACTACAAATAAATTTACCAACAAATACAAAAAAAATAAAAAAAAAAAAAAAAACTGTTGTCTGTAAAGTCGGTTTACTGACAATAGTTGAACGTGACAACGTCTTAAGAGTATTTTTGCAAATTTAATTGTAATTTTGTGTAAAAAAGTAATAATTTTTAATAATTTATTATAAGAATAAACTGTGATTAAATTATCTAAATTTAAAATTTGGAAACATCATTAAAATTTTTGTAACTCTAGCTTTTAAAAAGCCCGCCCCAATGTGTTTGATATAGGAGAAAATTGTTCCCTTTGACGGCTGGCTGGTCCAATCTGTCATTTCAGACACGTTGTTATGATATGTGGAAGATTTAATTGATAGAAAGAATAATTAATTGATGGAAGAATAATATGATAACGTTTATGTTTTAATTTTTTGAAATCATAGCTACGCCCAATAATTATTTCGATCGAATAGTAAAGCCATAGATTTTTTACTCATCGTGAAATAGTTGTGTTAACTTATTGTTATAGTTTTGTCAATTATAGCATAACCTACAATCGCTGCACTAGCGGACCGATGCTATTTATTTTAATGAGAAAGCACGAATATTCGACAATATACCACTGAACATATATTTAATATCGAAAGAATCATTACAACGGATGTACACTTCGATATAAATTGAGAGGACGGACAATATCTGTATATAGCAGGATGCGGTACATGGAGTGGAAATTTGTCACCGGTGAAAAATGTCAAGTGGCTTTTGAAGTTATTTAAGATCCCGCTTTTGTGATCACGTGACCTTCGCAACTTGCGTTGTGGCCCGATCCTCACACAAGAGTAATCTTTTATCTGAAACCTTTTTGATAACTTTGGGTATGCTATGGACATGACCAAATATTTGGAAGCACTTATAAACTGAATCTTTAGTAGGAAAATATTGCTTTTTTACCTAAACAGTATAAAAAATGTTTAAAAACGTTAAATATAGTTAGTTTTTAACACTAATATGTAATCTAAAATGACAATTTGACTTATTTTGTAATGTTGTGCTTCTCGTATGGCTGTGCAATCTCAATATATAAATTTTAAATTACTTCTGGATTACATAATTTCCATTTCTTTCTAATTAGGCAACTCAAAAACAAGAAAATTTGTAATAAGAATAGCTATAGGTTTGGAAAATTGCACAAAATACAGTCCCTAAACTATAAAAATTAAATGTTAGTGCATGTTCTTAAAGTTAACCGTATTTAAACTAGAAACAGATTGCACAATTCTAATAAAACACAAACTGGCACAAAATAACACAGGTATTAGACTGTATTAAAAGACAATTAGACTAACACAACTAACAATTAGGCAATGAGTTTAAATATTTTTAATACACCCTGAATGCCAAACAGGACAGTGAGTGTAGTCTCTATTTTATAGGCGACGTGGGAAAAGGTGTACATTGATAATCAGCTTAAGTTATGTTAATTAAGAGTTTTCGTTAAAAGAATACCACAAAATTAAATTAAATTACTGAAGGTAACCTTTACTGATAAAATCCTGACAGACGAATACTATTACTATAACTCATTGATGTACGAAATTATCGAGAACAATACTGTTACAATTACCAAGTGACGCATATTTTTGAATAACACTAAAGAACTCGTGAAACGCTATACAAATTATTATCCTTAATGAACGTTGGAAATGTCCCGAGTTAGCGAAAATAAACTTCACAGGAAGTTTCCTCAATCGCAACAGGAGGTCTCGGAAGCGCGCCCCTCCCAAACTCGGAGCAACGCATAAAAAAAACAATCACATGCCACTTGTGGGAAGAGACACTAAAGAGAGACAAAATATCCAGTACATGATATATATATATATATATATATATATATATATATATAAATATTAATTAGATGGCAACATCTTTACACAAAATACAATGAAATAAATTCCCTTGCCTACAAAGTAAAATAAATATTTAAACTGCAGCCCCACGGTGCACCGAGTACCTTACAAACTAAATAAATAAAAAAATTAAATAGAATTCCAATATTGACAATAACATAATAAATAGAAATTTGATATATAAATAACATAATAAATAGCAATTTGGTATAAAAATAACATAATAAAGAGCAATTTGGTATATAAATAACACAATTTCAGGTACGGCAGAAGTAAATTTTTTTACTGGTAAGTATTATGAACTGAGGGGAGGGAAAAGGTTGTAGAATTTCTAGGCCCACTATTTTTAAAAAGTAATTTGGTTTCAGGTTTGTAGCCAAAAATAAAAATATATATTTAAAGCCGATTTTCGAAGGAGGCGGGGGCTTAGTTGCCTCCACGAATCCGAATTAAATATGAAATCCTCCCTTCAGATCATGTCACTAAACTAAATACATACTAGTCTTAAACACTGGCCCTCCTCCAGATATAATATCTGGCAGCGCTCTCTAAAACCCAATCCTCTCAAGATCAATACAAGAAGAAGTAAAAAAAAAAAAAAAACATTTTAGATCCAAACTTGTTCCAGACGAAATGAATACAGACAGTCCAGTTGGATGACGGTTCAGTAGCGCTGGGAGGCCGCGGGCATTCAATTTTAGTTTCATTACTGTTTCATTGGGCATACTCGCCGCACCAGTCCCGCTGACGGCACTCACGGGGACCCTGCCGAAAGTAGAAGAATTAGCCAGACATGGGCATCAGGACGAGCAGTGAACAGCCAGAGAAAAGAAACAAGTCGCTTCTGCCGAACGTGTCCGACCGCTCCGAACAGTAGCCGCTGCCGGTAAACAGCTGGTCCGTAATCAGTCAAGGTCAACCACCTGACCTCGACCAATCAGTACCATCTAGGCAGAAAATAATCAATACTTTGACGGAGTGACTCCCCCACCGACTGACAAAAGTGGCCGAGGTGGGAGGGTAAAAGACAAAAAAATGTCCAAACTGAGCCCCGGCTCAGAAAGGTATTCGATATATTTTGCAATTTAATTTTAAGGCGCACAGAGAATAATTAAGTACAAGAATTACTGCGTGTTACAAATACTGGTAAAATTTACTACGATATTTTCCAAATGAGTCCATGAAAAGAAAACATCACAAAAACATGAAAACATGCTACAAGAGCCAATTAAGAGGCAGAGCTCAAACTATTTTGTCACAAGGTTAATTACATGTAACAATGCCCAGATAATGTGAACAAAGTACGTGAGCATTTTAAAATTATTTCGTGAACCAACAAAATATTTTCTGTCTCATAAAAACCCAAAACAAGGTTAAAAATCGATTATACCGTTTAACACTGAAGGATATAAATATTATACGATATGAACAAAGTTGATTTTTTTATGATGCTGTCTTAGAATATTTTGAAACAAAAAATCCAAATGTTAGGAAAATTGTTGACAAATGTTGATAAATTATCTGTTAACGCATATTTAATATAGAATGGCTTTATATTGTATTTTATGCAGCGCCTAATAATGACAATGCCTCTGAGTGTGTAATAGTCACCGTGCTGTTGTATCACCTGACTTTTATTGTACAGCTGACTGACAAACGACTCTAGAAATGTTTCCATTAACCTTTCCAGCTCTTGCCTTCCGACGCGACGCGTTTTAATAAGCACTCTCATTTTCCGTTTTGGGTTATTTATAATGTTCTATTTTCTGAAAATGGATAATACGCCAGAAGAGAAATTAAACACAACCAAATATAACGGACTCCACTAAAGAGGTGTAAACAACCGATTTTGAGTTTAGAAAATAGTTTTTATTGTTTAATTTATAGTCTTTACACAACGTGTTTTAAAATCTCATTGTACGTCCCATTATTTATGTACTAGAATAAATATGAATTTTGTATGTTTAGACTTATTCATGTACACAATTGTTTTATATTATTAACTAGCGGACCCGGCGCGCTTCGCTGCGCATTTCAATAAGTTTCCCGCGGCTTCGCACGCAATTTCCCGTTGAAAAACAGTACACTATATTCACTTATTCATTTTCTATCACATTCTAAACATTGCTGAGATAATTGATAGTCGTTCTTCGTGAGCTTCTTGGGCGCATTATGAAGGTATGTACCACATTCCTGATACTGATACTTTCTGTCAAAAAAAAAACAACTAAGGTTGATTTTATAACATTCTTTATATTTGTAGCCAACGTAAGATAGTAATTATGATATCTGCATTGCTCTTCTGATCAAGCATGAGCATGGTTTATATTAAATAAATATTGCGCAGTTAAAGGTGAATTTTTACGTCAAATTTGAATTGTATTATCTGGATAGTAAAGTCTATGTTTAAACAGTGATTGCAGAAAACAGTTTAAACAAAATTTGTCGTTTCTCTTAAGCTTACTCTATGCTTTAAAACTATAAGTGTAGTAATTAAATTATATATAAATATATTTTTTGTCGCATTATATATGTTTACAAAGAACAGCTGATTAAAAATTTGAAAAGACTCTTTCACTTAATAACATATGTTTGCTGCAATGCATTTCTTACGGGTATTTCTGTAACCAGTGGGGCGGAATCCTGAATCGGGAAAGGGATAAAAAGTATCCTATAACCTTCTACAGATCAAGACGAACAAATTAAAAAAAAATTAGGCGAATCCGTCCAGCCGTTTGTGAGTGATGCTGTTACACACGAACAGTTTCATTTTTATATATATAGATATATATATATATACTAGCTGTTTCCCGCGGCTTCGCACGCGTCTCTTAAGCTTTGCCCGTATATTTCTTTGCCTTCAAATAGTGTTTGGATATTTTAATATACGTAACTACTGTGTTGTAATTGCAGTTTATAATGTGCAGGCGCTTTGATAACTTTTATATCTTGCAGTACAGCCTGGTGGTTAGTTACATCAATGGGCATTGCGTATAAACCTTCTACATAGAAAAAATACAAATTTTCATAGTGATCGGTCCAATAGTTTCTGAGTCTATAAAGGGATAAACACACAAACATTCATTTTTATATATTATGATTGCAGAAAACAGTTTAAACAAAATTTGTCGTTTCTCTTAAGCTTACTCTATGCTTTAAAACTATAAGTGTAAAGAAATTTATATATAAATATATTTTTTTGTCGCATTATATATGTTTACAAAGAACAGCTGATTAAAAATTTGAAAAGACTCTTTCACTTAATAACATATGTTTGCTGCAATGCATTTCTTACGGGTATTTCTGTAACCAGTGGGGCGGAATCCTGAATCGGGAAAGGGATAAAAAGTATCCTATAACCTTCTACAGATCAAGACGAACAAATTTAAAAAAAAATTAGGCGAATCCGTCCAGCCGTTTGTAAGTGATTGCTGTTACACACGAACAGTTTCATTTTTATATTATATAGATTAATTAATAAAAACCCATTTCTGATTTTCCAAATGGGATTTTCCAAATATCCCTATATTTAAAAAAATAGAACACTATTCCCACATTTCTCATACAATTTTTGAAAATTATTAATAAAAAATGCTTGTGAATCTATAGCTCTTGAACACACTGTACAAATTTCATATTTTTATATTCAGCTGTGTTTATTTCGGCGATTACAATATTGTGGAAATTCCTCTTATTTCATGTGGAGTGAAATAAATATTTTGTTTTGTTTTTATATGAAAAAATTTTAATTAAGTTTTTATCAATTTGAAATAAAAAATAGTTTTAAAGTCAATATTTATGAGTGGTGCAAATTAAATAGAAAAGTTCTAAGAAAAATATGTTTGTTATATTTTTTTAGATGTGAAAGAAAGAAGTTATTTGTAGAATGAAACAACCTAGAAAACAGAATTAAATTAATTAATAAAAATACTATTATTTCATACGATATTTAGATTTTTATACAAAAAACGTCACTATGTGATATAAGAGAACGGAATTAGGATCGTATTTTTATGTCCACAGTTGAGAGCATCGACAGTAAGAGTTTTTAAACCAACATCATTTTATGAAAGTTCCGTCGAGCTCATAATATATGTTTATTATGAAGTACTGTAAACTATTTGCTATATATTTTCTACATTTAATAAAACAAATATCTTTAATTAAGTTGGAAAATATAAAATAAATTTTAATATTACTAGTAAGCTAACCGGACTACGTAGTCAAATACAAAATTATGAAACACAATGATATTAAACACATATTATGATAGTTAATAATATTAAATGCTGCCTTTAAGCATACCATTACACCTATTATTACCTCAAGATGTTCAAAAGTGACATAATCATGTATTTATCTTCGCTTCTTTAATCAATTGAACGAATTTCAAAAGAGTCATTTTAAGGAGTATTTATCGAACAACTATAGATTATTGTAATTTCAACTCAGATTATAACGGATGAATTTAACAACATGGACTTGAATTTCTTTATTTCACATGTTTTTTAATCCACTGAAAAATGAATGTATCTACTAGTCACTAAATAGATAAATAAAGGTTTGAACCGTAGCAAATGAGAGAATACAAGCCATTATAGCGAAGTAACGATAATCCACGATACTGACAGAAGAATCCAATATTATTCATTTTCATATAATAGTTATTAATTTGCCCTTATGTTTTTTATCCTTAAATAAAAAGTCTAAAAGTCCAGACTCCAGGTTAGAGAGAGAAGCTTCGAGTTCGCCCCTCCCTCTCAAATGGACAAACTCCTGACACAGGAAACGGCTTACAATGGACCGTTTTTTACAGTTTTCAATTTAAATATAGAAGTAGTAAAGATAGAGTTTTACATCAAAATTCAACCCTCTAAGTTAACTTGTTCGAAACTTATCATGCAAACAGACGAACACATAGATTCAAAGATGTGATTTTGTCATCATTCAGTCGGAATGACTTCGTAAAACGCTATTCCACTGAAACTTCGTAGCAGTCAGTTGTAAATATATTGATTTAAAAGGCGCAATCATAAATTGTACAATAAATTGCTTATGACTGAAACACGTGACAGAAAATAAATATTGAAGACCAGTCGTTTTGAATACCAAAATGAAAATCAACATCAAACGGCACATAATGTGCCATAACCATTATTTGCTGTCTGGAAAATGATGACGAATACGCTGTGTTGACATAAAGTACAAGAGTTATAGTTTGGTGTATGAAGGTTGAAGATTATAGTTCGTAACTGAACTGCCACCGTTGGGTCATCCATCTTGTGGTTTTATATCACATTTATCCTGTGAAAACTGATGTTTTACTTGAAAACCCAGTGAACAAAATACATTAGATTATCTGCCCCTTTATAAATACAGAACAGTGCGTTTAGGGGAGAAAATATAGTAACTTTGGAGGATATCGAATATTGACTCATAAATAAAGCAGAGTTCTTGACAGTTAGTCTTTCTGCCCCTTTAAGTATTTTAGTGGACTCGGAATCTATAGTGAACTGAATAGAAAGAAAGAAAGCGTAACCAAGGGAAAAACATATGCTGGCAGAGTGAAAGACGGCGGAAGGTCATGGAGATTTGTGAATTGGGTAGAAACATTAGGCAGGGATTCCCTAAAAACTTTATTGGGCTATAGCTATACATGGATAATGGGTTTCTTTGACGAAGTGAACAAAACGTATCAATAAAACAAAACATAATTAAACCCCTTTGTGGAATCCTAAAGGATTTGAGATTTGATGTTTTGAATGATTGAAAATTAGATTTATACAACGGCATTAATGTTACAAAGTATAGTTCTTGGTACCGTTTGTACCATCTGACTGAGACATAGCAAAAGATTTCTATGGGCAGAGTTATGGCTTGGTGTAATTAACCGTACTGCTCTGTTACCAAGTTTTTAAATAAATAACCTTTCCCAATTTTCGAGGCACATCCCTCAACACCATTTAGAAATTGAGCGACTATTTATGTTAATACGAGGAAGTCGGTTGGCACGTATATCATACAACACCAGATAATACTTGATAATATGGTTTTGAAGTCACCAGCTTGCCTACCCCTAGAGTCCTTAACGAGGTGGTAACCACACGATTAATTTCGATGCAAATTTGGGGTGATAACAGAAACAATAGCGAGAGCTTTGTTGTTCTTGGGGTAGGAACTGTCTTGTCTCGAGTCTAATATAGTAAATCTCTAGTCTGAGGCTATTCTGTGCACAGTATATAATGTATGTTTGAATCTGGCCGTCTTATCCTAATATGTTCTATTTCAAAAATAATTTTAAAATATCAGTACGATTTCACACATAAAAGAAACATTATAATGGCATTATTTTGTTGTAAAAAAATCATATTATTAATTGCATTATTACTATCAATGTTTAACTCTATTATACAGGGTGAGTCAGAAATATTGTAAACTATTTTAAAACGTGATTCTAGAGCTAAAAATAAGAAAAAAATGTTATATAAAGGTAGGTCCGGAAACGCTCCATTAGTGAATAATGGCTGGTGAAAGATTTTGCTTTGTTTTCAGTTCACTTGGTGAAATTAAGTGATTCTGAAATGTTTTGTTTTTACTTTTTAACTAAAATAAGGTGGATTTATAAGGAAAATCACTTGAAAAATCAAATAAAACCACTCTAGATGTTGTAGAGTGAACAGTTTTTTGAGAAAAGTATGAAATTTGCCAAAAATCTAATAATAAAAATACCGTCTTAAATGTTTAATGTCCAATAACATTGTTAAATGACCAATAAACAAATTGTTTTTCCTAATACAGATTATAGAGAATTTAATTTTGAAAACAACCATAATAAGCAAAGTTACCTAAAGGTGTAAAAACTTTATGAAATTGACTCCTCGCGTATTACACTACACAGTCCAAAGGATTTAAGTCCGGTGAATTCGCTGGCCATGAACAAATTCTCTATATAGACTATATATAGCAAGATTGTGGTGTTCCAGAGTGTCTATTCCATAACATACATTAAAATTTGCTTTTTCCATAGCAACAGACAAGTTTGCAAATGTTTTTATTCTCGTCATACATATTTAAACTTATACAGTAGATGTTAGTTGAATATTTTTATTGTTAAGAAAATAAACGAATTCAATAACGATGGCATTAAAGAGAAGAAACATATATAGTATGGCTGTAACAATACGGAGTAGTTCTCAAACTTACCCATATAAGTGGGAGAATTGGATATTAATTCAGAACGACCCTTACAGTTCCACTCCACTATAGTTGGGAATTAGAAAAATATGTAATCAAATTTCATATTTTTTGAAGTGGATTACTTCAAGTATTTTCTTTTGGCAAGCTATGGATGTATGTTTTGCACGGGGGAAAATTCTCGTTTCTAGTTATGGAACGCCACACTTTTCGTTCTGCCGTAAGCCGCTAGGTGCGGGACTCTCGCAACCATTTTCATGTCAGTTCGTTTCTGTCTCCGTCCAGTGACTATCAAGGCTTTGTGAAAGGTTACTGACGCTCCTTGACCTTTTATTGCCCTATGGATGTACGTTTCCCACATGCTTTCAAAGTACAATTATAGCATTACCAAAATGTAAAAAACCCTTATATAAACCTCTGATTTGAACTGACAAAAGTTGACGTTAATAAAAAATCTATTGGGGGATATTAAAATGGAAATATAAACCACAATAACATACAACATTGTATATTGTAAGGAAAGTAATGAAACAGTTCTCTAATCTAGTAGTGTCTTACAAAGATTTGTCTTCTAACTGTTCAATCAGTTTACTCATATTATTATTGACGTAAATCTTATCCGAAATATCGCATCGTTTGGATCAAACCCTGCTTCTGCAGACTTTCCTTAGTTATAGAGTCTTTCAGGTTAGATTGTTTAAGCTTATTAGGTTATAAATAAATAATTATATTTATGTTCCAATGCATATGTGACGACTATTTTTTGGATGTTGCAAAAAATGTATTACAGTTCATAAAATGAGGATATGTAGTGTTAAGGGTTTTTTAACACTTAGGCAATGACCAGAAAGTCTTTAAATAACATTTTCCATCATTTTATATACCTGCCTGTGAAGATGGGAACAAAATAAGAGCTATCTCATATAGCTACTTACTTAAAAAGCTTGTTAAACAAATTATATTAAATTAGTATTATCAAAGAGTATTGTGTGATAAAAGACATTTACAATAATAAGGAGAAATAAAACAATCCAGTGAAGGCGATTTATAATTAACACCACTAATAAATTTTAAAATTGGCCAGATTATAATTATTGTAGTTGGATGATTATATAAAAATAACCTGTTAATAATTTATTGTTCTTTGAACCATATAATTTTTGGGATTTTTCCAATTTTAATTCTTAGAAAATGGAAGGCACACAGTGAAAACGAATGTCTTTACTGTTATAAAATGACTCACATTTAAAACCTATGCTACAAAATACATATTTAAAACCTCTATTAGTTAGTGTACAGTTAAACCAAGGTGTATTAAATCAAAAACAATTTTCTCAGCAAACTTATACTTCTATAATAAAATCCAAATATTTTTACAGTTCTAATTTTTATAAAGTACTTACTATTTAAAGGTTAAACATTTTTCTTTTGCGATTTCGACACGAGTTTTTTGTATGTAGACGTTTTTTGAATAGTTAATATAATAATTAATACATGGGCTCATATTTGAACACAAATTGGAAACTATTGTTTCGACTGTTTGCAATTTCGAAGTATTATGAAGCTGTTGATTGAACACATAATCATTATTCAAATTTGTATACATTGAGTTGCCAATTAATCCGGTCTTACCATTTTATCCATTAAATGTGAATGATTAAAAAAATATTTTAAATCATCAGTGAATATGAATTATAATGGTGTTCACATCAGTTTGAAGATAGGTAGTATCATCAGCAATAGAAAGTCATCCCTAGAGAGCCATTTAACAGCAAGCAATCCGCTAGAGTGCACTTTGTTCTGTCCCCACTCAAATATTACTTCTACGTGCAATAGAAGGAGCTGCCCATTACTTATGTACATTCACATTTTCTTAAAGCTTGAGTTAGTAAACTGTTGAGGTGATGAATGGCAGTACATTCTTAATATTTTGTCAACTAAAAGAATAGGCAACTATAAATACAATATTGAAGCTAATAAATATTACCAATGAAATTATTTAAATTACATGATAATACATATGTTTTGTATTATCGATATATTTATAGATGTGCGTTCCCTTTCATGGGGACAAGGTTTCTGCAAGTCTTCTTAAGGAATGTGTAATTACAACTTTATTTTACACAAATTTTTGGGATTATTTTATAATTTTATGCTTATACTTATATATTAAAAAGACACGTATACTCTGTATGTGAATATTTATTGAATAAAAAATAGTTTTTTTTTAATTACACATAATCGTATTCAATTAGCACAGATTATATTCTTTAATTCAATATAGAATAACTGAATAGGGCTACCACTTTAATCAAGTAATTTTCTGTTCCAAAGCGGTTTAAACATGTACAGATAGAACATTGTTAATAATCATAGTAACAATGATTTTTAAAATAAGGAACAATGAAGAATAATACAAAGAAATCACACGAAAAAAGATAACGATTGTAAAAAGTTATTTAATGGAAACCATTTTCAAAATTATAACACTTTTACAAACTTTCTCTTAGAATTTATTACAGTTAAATTATATTGCATACACTTCTCAGTAAATATTGCAGACCTGATGGACAACAAAAGCTAATATTAAGGACCAACAGCAATATCCATGCAAATTAAACCAGTATCAGGGGCTTAGAAAGGCACCGGAACTTAGGAAGTTCCTGCCTTTATTGTTCTGAGTTCTGTGGACAGTTCTAGTTCCAACAGTATAGATCATGGCACAAAGTCGATGGAATGATTACATTAATATTTCTACAATACACAAGCATATCCAATTAAGAGGACCAGTTTGTTTTCAAAGAAAGATTTATATGGAATTTATGTTAACACTAACAGTCAAAATGTTATTGCTCTCCTTGTGGTTTGAAACAAGTATATCAATCTACTACTACCGGATATGTTACCGAAAAAGTCATAGTTAATGATTATATACGTAATCATCCAGGTTTGTAATAAAAGTGTGTTTTTAAATAAACACTGGTACCCAAAGAACATGGCTCAATTTTCTCTATTTTTTTTGTATTATTTAAATTTTCTAAATAGTAAGGAATTCTCTAAATTACACAAAAAATTAATAAAGAATGTTTTATCTAAAATAAATTAATCATAATTTATTTTTCATTTTTTAAGTTCCACACTATTGTAAGTTTTCTGAAATCAAGTATCCTTTGATAAGAACAAGTCACTTTTAATATTACGTATACACTAGAAAGTACTCATTACACTAGATAATGTATAGATTAAATGCTTAAAGAAAAAGTTTAGTGAAAGAGAGAATATAATATGTAATCGAAAGCTTTTCATTATATTATAAGCGATTTATAAAGAGTCCCTCTGGTGGTAGAACAGTAATCCGGTAGAGTGCAGCACTTTACTGACCTCAACTGAATCTGGTCAAACTTGTCACGAAAAAACGTAGTTATACTGTTTTTTTATTAAGTTTACAACAAAATAAAGAAATTTCAGTTTCTTTAAGGAGGAAGTATATAAATAAAGGATCCCTTTTCAGTAATTCCTATCTCTAACTACCCTGGGAAAATTTATAACTTTCCAAAAAAATTATACATATTGACTAAATATAGAGATTTTAAGATCACAAAAAATAGATTACATACTTTTTTGGTGGCTAGCTCAAAGAAAATTTT
>NW_025777521.1:0-96634 GCF_021130785.1 Homalodisca vitripennis | reverse complement strand
TAACATGGTGTTACGAATTATTAACGCAGTGGAATCGCTGAAAAAGTGTTAAATGCAGTAGAACAGATAGGTGTCTATGGACAACAACGCTAGTCACTTCCGTTTATACGGTATCATAATTAGCTAAGGTGTTCTCCAGCGTGTTATTGCTTTTTTAATAACAATTAGTTTTCAATATTTAATGGTTTGTTAGTTTGATGTAACATTATTCTCAATTACTAACATTGTAAAATAATTTTTAAGCGCTAATATTAAACGTCTAGAGATAAAAATCTTTAAATACAAAAACTGTTTGTTGAATTTTAAAATTGTGTTTTTCAGTATATGGTGTAATTTTTGCTAAAATGTTTAACTTCCCGTGGTTTAAATTTATTAATGTTTCATGACTTTTTTTAATGAGAAAAGGAAGTAAAAAATATTTTACTCCATATTTTCTGAAACTATAAATGTGATTAAACAAATGGCGCGCCTAGGTCTAAAGGGGACCTTATGGCAGGATTCACTGTTAAAACCTAAATTAAACTGCGAATAAACGTAATACCGACTTCTTAGAGCCGAATTGTTCCATAGAACACATACGTTATAAATGAAGTGATCACATGATCTACGTTCCTATTTAAAAGTTTTCCAAATAAGATCTCTATCCCTTAAAAACTAGGCTTTTGGGCCCTTCCGGGTCAAAAATAATTGTACTGAATCCTTTGAGGAAAATGGGGGTATCTATTAAATTGAACTAAGTAACTCGGTTCGTTTTTATCTGTTATACATACTGCATGGGTGGTATGGAATACTCTTGATTTATGTGTGTGTAAGGCTACACATTTATTCGTGTATATTTGTGGTTCCTTTTTTAATCAGGTTATTTAGCTTATGTATATTTATATGTACAAACTATACACACTGTCAGGTGCCACAAAGAAGAACTATTGGATAACAATGTTTCGTAATAATTTGAAATACATTTCTTTTCAACTGACCTCTAAAATATTTCCTATTGCTAAAGACAAGTCATTTGCATATTTTAAAATATATTTCCCTTACGTAAAAAAGCAGACACGATCTTTATCACAAAATGTATATATCTTGATAGTAATATAAAGTTTATTTTTAATTTATATAACCAGTCAATTAATTTCATACAGAATGTTATATATAATACAAAGTAAAAAATAACTTTAAATCTAAAATTGACACTGGCCTAAGTATATATTCCCAGTTAAAATTAAATTGTTTCATTACCTAACCTCTTGTCATTATGAAGAGCATTTTATATGACATTAACTAAGCAAATAACAATGGATCAGAATTAATAATCGATGTTTTATTGAATATAATAAGCATTTAACTTCAATTTCGACCAATTAACTCAAAGATCGTCAAGCCTAAATTACAGTAGTTAGTGGAGCTACGGTCCCTCCAATCAGCAGTCTGACTCTAATTAAGTAAATAGTTTAACATACAACTGTTTGTGTGCAAGTGCGGTTCCTTCTCATCAGTTCTACCTCACATTACCCCTAGTCACATTACAGTAGTTAGTGGAGCTACGGTCCCTCCAATCAGTATTCTGACTCTAATTAAGTAAATAGTTTAACATACAACTGTTTGTGTGCATGTGCGGTTCCTTCTCATCAGTTCTACCTCACATTACCCCTAGTCACATTACAGTAGTTAGTGGAGCTACGGCCTCTCCAGTCAGTATTCTGACTCTAATTAAGTAAATAGTTTAACATACAACTGTTTGTGTGCATGTGCGGTTCCTTCTCATCAGTTCTACCTCACATTACCCCTAGTCACATTACAGTAGTTAGTGGAGCTACGGTCCCTCCAATCAGTATTCTGACTCTAATTAAGTAAATAGTTTAACATACAACTGTTTGTGTGCATGTGCGGTTCCTTCTCATCAGTTCTACCTCACATTACCCCTAGTCACATTACTGTAGTTAGTGGAGCTACGTTCCCCCCAATCAGTATTCTGACTCTAATTAAGTAAATAGTTTAACATACGACTGTTCGTATACTCGTGCGGTTCCTTCTAATCAGTTCTACCTCACATTACACCTATATAGTCATATTACTTCACAGCCTAGACATTTGTTTGTCTTACATAAACATGATAGTGTATTCAAACTGTGATAAGTTTTATGTTAGTAAATTCATAAAAATTACATTTTATTGTGTTCGTGAATGGACAAGATCGACCAAAGACTATAGTCGATCTACAGAGAGGTTGTATCGTAATGACAATTTGAGGTTAGGATATCCGCTGCAACCCTCGCGTGTTTCCTGACGTAGTCGCTGATCACTGGGATGCCTTTGCGCTCTGATAAGTTATCCTGGCTTGTGTTTTAATGGATGTTAGAAGAAAAGAATATTATAACTTTTAATTACAGGACCCCTCGAGTAACTTTAACATTCTCAGCATTTCCAGATTTTACGAAAATGATTTATGACAATCTCTCATTGTCAGAATGGGAGCTTAACACCACTTGACATGATAAATTTATTTCGTTAAGATATTTATGCTTTTCCTTATACTATACATTTCATTATAATAATATAACGAATTATTTACTTAAAAGTAATGTAGACTGCAAGAATTAGTTGCGACTAAATATAAAATTCCGAACGTCGTGTGTGTGAGAAGAATTCTTATTTTAGAGCTATCGAAACCATATTTAAAGATCTGCAAACAAACAAAAAATTAACAATTCAAATAAACAATTCAAAATCATTTTTTTTACAATGAAGTTCACAAGAGAAGGAAAAACAGGTAAATAAATAAAAGTAGTAACAAAAGAGGACTAGTAACACCGTACAGGAAGAAGCCAGGCACTAATTAACTGTCACATTTAACACGAGACTGTTTATGTATGTGGGTCTGATTGTCTCCCTCTACTTTGTTCCAATCTAACCGAAAAAGTATGTTAAATAGACTACCCCATTAATTTTATAAACTAATTATTTTTATAACAAAATATTTTAAAACTTTTATTTATAAACTAATTTTCTTGTATACAATTTAATGTGACAATCGTAATCATCTTGTATGATTTCTTTAAACAAAATATATATATATATATATATATATAGTCTTTACTTTTATCTATCATCTTTTTACGTTACATGTAATACAATTTTCAACACAGACTGTGTTTTTAAAAATAATGTGATTAACGTTACATTCATTTCAAAGAATTCATGTCGCCTTGCCAGTCCTAGTTCTGTTACATTACAGTTGTTTGTTACCAATGTTTGCCATGGTACATTTACTTTTACATGATTTCTATAAAAAATATATTTCATAGGAACATAACTCACAGTAAAGTACGATACATTGTCACAACTAAGTTATATTAAAGCAACCAAATAGAATAGAACTCATCGGTTTTAATTGCTAAGAACTCAAATTAAAATACATTGCTTTATTGTGACAACCTGTCCTTGTGAAAATCGTAATTTATACATAAGTTCTTACTTAAGTGAAGTTTCATTGCACTTCAGTGTTCAGGAATTGTACATTGTTATTGCAGTTATTATTGCTCGTCAACTGTCTAATTATTTTATTGACTGATTGAATTATAACAGATAAGCATTTTATCACTAATATAACACTTTAAAGTACTTATCCCTTCATAGCACGGTAGGTGTAGTAAATAAGAATACTTACATAGAATACATAATGTTAGAAATGGCAGCTCAAGATTCTTTTAATTGATATCAACTAATTTTATAAAATATATGAAACTATTGCCGTAATATTTTCCATTTTAAAACAAGTAACACATTGCATACTGTATATTCACAAAACACTTAAAAAGTTATAAAATGTCTTGAAATTTCTATTTTCAGAATTCACATTAGAATATTATTTATAATTTCAAATAATACCAATACCGATAGAAAAGGTCCAGCCTCCTAGTAAAGCTCATATATATATATAAACTGCACACAAAAACTGCAACAAATGTGTAATTTATTGTAAAATGGTTTGTCCGTTAATAAATAAATAAATAAATAAATAAATAAAAGGAAGAGCAAGTAAAGCGGAAGTCGGAAGATAAGTTGTGATTGTAATTTATTGCCCAGCCAACATTTCTTCATTACGTCACAAAGCCGCTAGCTGGAAGCCGCACTTACTGTACTCTGGCACATTGTTTTATCGTTATACTAGATTAGAAACTGGCATTGGTTGGAAAATCGAAACTAAAATAGAACAAATACTGTAAAATTCCTTAGCGGTTTGTTGTCATACTTTTAGTCGATAATGTCAATTATATGTATGTTAACCTTATTTCATGGATTTAAAAAATTATAAAAATAATTCATTCCATTCAAGTTAGCTCAATAAATAATTTAAGTTTGTTTGTTTATGGCAATTTTCACACGAATTTTCTACATATTAAACTTAAATATTAAATTTTTCATGGATTACCAACAATAAGCACAGTTCAAATGGTTACTGAGATTAGTGCTGCACTATAAACCAAGGGTTTTGAATTAATAACTAAACCTACACATAGTATGGCATGAAGAACATGACAAAAACATTGTCAAGTGAGCGTTAGTAAAGCCTGCCACTTGTAGGAATATAACACATTTCATGTATGTCTGTCTGTTTGACTGTCTGCACGATATCTAGAGAATGAATTGACCTACAGGTTTGAAATTGTGCATGAAGCTTTATATATATATAGAAGGAGACATCGTTGTAGGTAGACTGTAGACTACATTTTGAATGGAACTTGCCTATTAATATTGGTAAGACAGCACATTCTCGGTTTTGTTTTCCGGAGGTATGTAAAATTCCTTCTCTGTATGATTCCTGACTGTCAGCAGGAAATCCATCAGAACAATATGAGCGATAGACTGGCATACTACGTCAGCAAGACTTGCTTTACATTATAAGGTGAGGTGTATCTCGTATACTTCCTCATTGAGTATTTATAGGTTCACAAGCAAGATGTATTACAAATATATTTCGACAAAATGCAGAGCTTTTATTATACGAGGGCTGTTTTTTTTTCAAGTTCCGTTTGTTTCTCCAAATAACCAGCGTAGTGGCGGGAGGCGGGGCTGCGTGTTGTGCAATTGCGCCGCTCCCCCACTACAACCAACGCCGTTGCCGGCTCCAATCCATCAGTCGTAGCCGAGCTACGGGCGAGTAAAGATGGCCGCTACGATCAATTCTCCCGCCAGTTGTGAGTTGCGAAGTGTGATTCGTTTCCCTTCAAGCTGAAGGATGTAGTGCTGCTGAAAATCCATCGCAGAATGAGTGTTGTGTATGGTGAACACTGTATGAGTGATAGCGCGATAAGAAAATGGTGTAGGCTATTTGCTGAAGGTCGAACAGACGTCCATGACGAAGGCGGTCAAGGACGCAAGTCGGTCGCTACTGCAAGTTTGGTTGAACGAGTTGACCAAGCGATCCGGGAGAAACGGAGGTTTACAAATTGATGAAACTTTCTACCGAATTTCCAGCCATTTCAAGGTCTTCCTTGTACAAGATTGTGACCACCGAGCTAGGGTACCGAAAATTGTGTGCCCGTTGGGTACCCAAAATGTTGAGTGAGGATCACACAAAACGAAGCGAATGGCGTCAGCCCTAACTTTTCTGACGCGATATGACAACGAGAAAGACAGTTTTTTTAAAGTCTATTGTTACTGGGGATGAAACTTGGGTCCTGTATGAAAATCCAGAAACCAAGGAACAATCAAAGCAATGGATGCACACTCACTCCCCTAGCAAGCCCAAAAAATTCCAAGCAGACTTTGACCAAAAGGAAAAACAATGGCTACAGTGTTTTGGGACCAAAAAGGTGTGCTTCTGGTTGAGTTTCATGCAACAGGGAACAACGATAACAAAGGAATCATACTGTGAGACTCTACATCGCCTCCGGAGAGCAATACAAAACAAACGGAGAGGAATGCTGTCATCCGGCGTGGTCCTGATCCACGATAATGCACGACCGCATAGTGCCAATGTCACAAAACAACTTCTGCAAAAGTTCAAATGGGAAGTTTTCGACCATCCGCCGTATAGTCCTGACTTGGCGCCCAGTGACTATCACCTCTTTCGAGAAATGAAGGCGTGGTTAGGTGGACGACGCTTCGCTGACAACGAAGAGCTTCAAGCAACTGTAAGGGTCTACCTGAGCTCACTGGCGGCAGACTTCTTCGAGGAGGGTATAGGAAAGCTTGTCTCTCGCTACGACAAGTGCCTCAACATTTTTGGTGACTACGTAGAAAAATAAGTAAGAAATTACGAATCTTTTGGTAATAAAATCATCTTTTTATCTCAATGTGTTTATTATTTATGGCCTATCGGAACTTGAAAAAAAAAACAGCCCTCGTATATATGAATATATAATATGTGTTAGGTTTTCATATTTATTTATACTCATTAATTTTATTTACATATTAATATATTTTCTTACTGATAACCAAATTTGTGTATTTTATTTTGAATTGCTCATTGTCCACCATTGTTTGGTACCATGTTAGTCATAAAGGAATCTATTTTCATTGTATCTTTGTACACACACACACACAATTGTGTGTAACTTCACGTCACGAATTCTATTGTGACGTAGAATAAGGTGACTTGTGTCGACCAATCACAGGCGTCCCTGAGACACGGACGAGAAAAGCCCCCAGAGGCATCTCAGGCAGTTCTTTTACAGACTCCGTATCGCTCGGTCGTACGTTAAAACCAGCATTAACTTAATTTGGGCCGTGCCCCCTTTTCCTTGTTGTTGTGAACCTTTGAGCCGTTCTATGACAATTAGAAGCCTTGCCACTTCATCGTGTAATAATTGTCGTCAACCCCTTGCCGGACTTTATCTTTTTAACGAGCCAAAAGTAACTTTGTCCCTGTGGAACATCAGCGTTCGTGAGTGAAACGAGGATAGTGTCTAGTGAATATGGAATCTTCATACATCAACAAGAACTCCAACAGTGCAACATTCCTTGGAAGCAACCCAGGTTGCACTGCAATCAACTCGACTTCATATGTGTCAATGGACGGTGCAAGGTAACAGTGCTTCATTATTCTTATGGTCCTTCGTAATTAGGGACAATTTGCTCCTCAATCAAGATTGTTAAAAGCTTCAACTAATTTCGGACATTATTTTGGACATTTAATAGAAACGAAAACCATTTTAACTCTTTGTATTCATGATTTAACTGTGTGCTTTTGTCAAATAGTATGTTCTTTGATCTTATTCCGTATTTTTATTTTTCCCCATTTGAACTAACAATTATTCTTGGAAGCTCAACAGTAATTTTAAAAATATTAAAAAAGGGAACCTCAATCATGTAAATCAACGTATAGGCCCCATTTGCTCAGTTATCGAAGTGCAGAACTTTAATAGTTATTAAAACCTCAACCACTATACATTATATTGTTTCATTTTAAGTTTAATATTATACATTTTTATTTGTCCTTCGAACAATATGAGTATATATGAATACATACAAAAATTGTAAAGCTCTAATATTACATCATAAATTCTTTCAATAAGAAAGCTATAGCCTTCGATTTTTAAAATTTTAAAGCCAAGAGTAACTGTTACTTATAACTAAACCACGCATTTCTTTACTATGTGGCCCACATTGTCTCATCTCCAAGCTAGGATTACAAACTATTCGTATGTATTCTCTTTATATTTCATTTCCAATAAACTTTATTTCAAACATATTTGTTTATTATTCACGATAAGAAACATGTTTTCCTAATTTATCAATCCATGCCATTATACCTATATTCATAATGTCTAAGTTCTAATATTGGTTGTCAAATTATAAATATCCAACTTGTCAAATATCCGTGTAAAGTGTACGAAACCAATTCAATGTTTCACCAAGCTTATTACTTTATTCAGAATTCAGAACACGCACTTGCTTCACGACATCGTGGAACTGTGTTTCCTCATATACTTGTTTTAATATAGAGCTGATTCTACATTGTTCTCGACGTATGGGCCTGCATATATTAATGTTGTTATACGGGTTGACATGTTGCTTTTTAGGTAATATTACACTTGTTTATTCTTACATATTTGTAACATCACTTCATTACTTTTCACTACTGTATTGCGATTAAACTGTAAAATGTGTAGTATTTTTAACCGAATTCAAATAAAGGTTATACAATTCGACCTGTTTCTATATTCAACGAGTTTCTTCGAAACCACATACCCCATTTGGGTAAAACTTTTTAAACGAAAGAGGGCCGCCCTGGGGATCAGTCTGGATTGATCCCAAATTTCCTTGGAATTGGTTTTAGATCAATTTAATTTTTTCTAAATAAAATAATTTTTTACGTTTTGGCTCCTTTGTTTTAGTACAAGTATGGAATTCCGTTAATTTTTAATAAAAAATTGTATGCCTTCAATCTATAAAAGGCTAATTACTAAAAAACTATAAATACAAACATATATGAACTAGTAATATGATCACATAACGTACCTATACAGGGTGTAACTGAAATACACCGACAAACTTCAGGAGGTTGTTCCTGAGGTCAAAATGAACCAAAAAGTTCCTATAAATGTATGTCCTAAAATGCATCGTTTTCCGTCTGTCCGTCTGTTTGTGTTTATTATATTAAATTTTTTTCTAAACAACCATTAAAGGTACAAAGTTAAACTTTTCAACATATGCTAATCTAGTAAAGATTGTCAATTTTTAAAAAAATTGAAAATTTTTACTCAACAAAATTCAAAATGGCGGCTAGTTAAAATCTTTGATGGTGAATTTCTCAAAAACTACTTCCTGTATAAAACATTTACTAGAATATAAAAAAATATAAATTTATTTATAAAACGAACGGTACCTCATTTTTTGAAATCGCTCAAGAAATAAAAAAGTTATGGCATTTTTCTTAACCTAGTAACATATCACATTTACAAGTTTTTTTCTTGTTTCAAAAGTTAATGTAAGTATTTAGGCAGTATAAAAATAAAACGATATTTTGGGTTAAAAAACTTTAAACATGATAATTAGTATTAAATTTTAAAAACGACATTGTAACAAGCAATCTACATGACTCAACTTTCATGGTTTAAACAGCTGAATATGTTTTCATGTTGAGACACAGCTGATTAGAACAACAATGAATTCAGATAAGTAAGTCATTACCTTGTTTATTTTTGACAAGATATGATCTGTTACTTTCACTTGTAGAAACATTATTAGTCGATAGTGCTCAAAACGGTCAAAACGAACCAAAAAGTTCCTATAAATGTATGTCCTAAAATGCATCGATTTCCGTCTGTCCGTCTGTTTGTGTTTATTACATTAAATGTTTTTTCTAAACAACCATTAAAGGTACAAAGTTAAACTTTTCAACATATGCTAATCTAGTAAAGATTGTCAATTTAAAAAAAAATTGAAAATTTTTACTCAACAAAATTCAAAATGGCGGCTAGTTAAAATCTTTGATGGTGAATTTCTCAAAAACTACTTCCTGTATAAAAATATAAAAAAATATAAATTTATTTATAAAACGAAAGGTACCGGTACCTCATTTTTTGAAATCGCTCAAGAAATAAAAAAGTTATGGCATTTTTCTTAACCTAGTAACATATCACATTTACAAGTTTTTTTTTCTTGTTTCAAAAGTTAATGTAAGTATTTAGGCAGTATAAAAATAAAACGATATTTTGGGTTAAAAAAACTTTAAACATGATAATTAGTATTAAATTTTAAAAACGACATTGTAACAAGCAATCTACATGACTCAACTTTCATGGTTTAAACAGCTGAATATGTTTTCATGTTGAGACACAGCTGATTAGAACAACAATGAATTCAGATAAGTAAGTCATTTCCTTGTTTATTTTTGACAAGATATGATCTGTTACTTTCACTTGTAGAAACATTATTAGTCGATAGTGCTCTTATTCTATTGAAGATGGCAGGTTACCCATTTAGCCATCAAGCTGACATGATATTTATGTATGGAAAAGCTAACGGTATTAACTGGTCTTTCATAAACTAGAGTTTTCAAATGGCCCCAAAGGAAGAAATCGATTGGATTTAGATCTGGCGACCGAGGCGGCCATGATACAGGTCCCCCTCTGCCTATCCATCTTTCCCCAAAAGTTTGGTCCAGAAATTGCCTGACATCTAGTCTGAAATGCGCGGGAGCTCCATCATGCATGAACCAACAGTGCTCTCTCTCTCACACCCAAGGGAACATCATCTAAAATTTCAGGCAATTCGTGTTGTAAGAAATGTCTGTAGTTTTCACCATTTAGTATGTCAGGTAATACAAAAGGACCTAATAAACAGTCTCCAATGATGCCTGCCCAAACATTTATTTTGAACTGCTGTTGATGTCTCCCTTCATGAATGGCTTGTGGGTTTTCATCAGCCCATTGATGCATATTGTGGTAGTTGGTTATTCCATCTCGATTAAAACAAGCTTCATCTGTATACACAACTAATGATGTAAAACCAGGGTTGTTAGCTTGCTGATAAAACCATTGGCAAAACTGTAAACGTAATGGAAAGTCAGCTGGACCAAGGGCTTGTACACGCTGATAATGGTACGGATATAACATCTGCTCATGTAGAACTCGCCGTACTGTCAGTGGTATACGTTGAGTATTGCTCCTAACTGCCTAGTACTTACGCCTGGATCTTCCTCTACTCGCTGTAAGATGTTTTCTTCCAAATCAGGAGTTCTACGCTGTCTCTGTACACCTCGGTCTGCAGTAGAAGGTAACAAAGTGCCAGTCTCATGAAGTCGGTTGAAAACAGCAGCAAATGTTGAATGAGTAGGTTGTTGTCGATTTGGAAATGATTCGTAATACAGGCGGGATGCTAGGCGACTATTACCGTCAGCTTTTCCATAAATATCATGTCAGCTTGATGGCTAAATGGGTAACCTGCCATCTTCAATAGAATAAGAGCACTATCGACTAATAATGTTTCTACAAGTGAAAGTAACAGATCATATCTTGTCAAAAATAAACAAGGAAATGACTTACTTATCTGAATTCATTGTTGTTCTAATCAGCTGTGTCTCAACATGAAAACATATTCAGCTGTTTAAACCATGAAAGTTGAGTCATGTAGATTGCTTGTTACAATGTCGTTTTTTAAATTTAATACTAATTATCATGTTTAAAGTTTTTTTAACCCAAAATATCGTTTTATTTTTATACTGCCTAAATACTTACATTAACTTTTGAAACAAGAAAAAAAACTTGTAAATGTGATATGTTACTAGGTTAAGAAAAATGCCATAACTTTTTTATTTCTTGAGCGATTTCAAAAAATGAGGTACCGGTACCTTTCGTTTTATAAATAAATTTATATTTTTTTATATTTTTATACAGGAAGTAGTTTTTGAGAAATTCACCATCAAAGATTTTAACTAGCCGCCATTTTGAATTTTGTTGAGTAAAAATTTTCAATTTTTTTTTAAATTGACAATCTTTACTAGATTAGCATATGATGAAAAGTTTAACTTTGTACCTTTAATGGTTGTTTAGAAAAAACATTTAATGTAATAAACACAAACAGACGGACAGACGGAAATCGATGCATTTTAGGACATACATTTATAGGAACTTTTTGGTTCGTTTTGACCGTTTTGAGCACTATCGACTAATAATGTTTCTACAAGTGAAAGTAACAGATCATATCTTGTCACAAATAAACAAGGAAATTACTTACTTATCTGAATTCATTGTTGTTCTAATCAGCTGTGTCTCATCATGAAAACATATTCAGCTGTATAAACCATGAAAGTTGAGTCATGTAGATTGCTTGTTACAATGTCGTTTTTAAAATTTAATACTAATTATCATGTTTAAAGTTTTTTAACCCAAAATATCGTTTTATTTTTATACTGCCTAAATACTTACATTAACTTTTGAAACAAGAAAAAAACTTGTAAATATTTTTGTTTAATGTGAGATATTTTTGTTGAATGTTCTAAACAATTGTAGGCTACTGTAGTTTTTTGAAACAAGAAAAAAACTTGTAAATGTGATATGTTACTAGGTTAAGAAAAATGCCATAACTTTTTTATTTCTTGAGCGATTTCAAAAAATGAGGTACCGTTCGTTTTATAAAAAAATGTATATTTTTTTTATTCTAGTAAATTTTTTATACAGGAAGTAGTTTTTGAGAAATTCACCATCAAAGATTTTAACTAGCCGCCATTTTGAATTTTGTTGAGTAAAAAATTTTAAATTTTTTTTTAAATTGACAATCTTTACTAGATTAGCATATGTTGAAAAGTTTAACTTTGTACCTTTAATGGTTATTTAGAAAAGAAATTTAATGTAATAAACACAAACAGACGGACAGACGGAAATCGATGCATTTTAGGACATACATTTATAGGAACTTTTTGGTTCGTTTTGACCTCAGGAACAACCTCCTGAAGTTTGTCGGTGTATTTCAGTTACACCCTGTATAGTGGGTATAGTTTATTCACTGTGAATATAGATTTCAGCTACGTTTAACCTTCTGCATAATGCAACATCTGACATCTAACGCTGTCACAGGCCTGACTAATAGAATCTGGAATCGACGTCGTCTGAAGAGATCCAAAAAACTCGGCGATGAAGAAACTCAAAACGAACTCTTTGTATCGTTTCGACATCAGAGACACCTAGACTACGAAAACAAGTCTAATTTCAATAGATATGTGTTCTCATTGTATTATCTGGTTCACAATTGAATACATTACGATACTTCAGACACGATCTAAACGCATTGTGGAGAAATTCAAATTTCTACAGATCCTGTCATCAAATCAATCATCCTGAAATTGTGTGCTACTAATAAATACTTTACATTTCATCCATACCTTTCAAAATCAAATTGTTTATAAACCTTTCACGGTGTTCCATGTATCGTATGTGTGAGGTATTATGTGAGTATTATTATAGTGGATTTTAAATATTGTTACAAATATTTATATTGAGCTAACGAAAACTTCTGTTATTTATAATTTTTTCACTACCGTTTAACTCATTGTAGCATTTATCGTATGTTGATTTGTTCTACCGTTATTGTTATTTGTTAATGTTAATTGTTATTTTCGTTGTCTCATATTAACATTGTTACAGTATCAATATAATATTATATGACTTTGTATATGGTGTTGTTAATTTTTTTATTGATATTTTATTTCTTATTAGGTTTTCATTTTGTATTTAGTTATTGTTAGTAATTATCTGTTTATTTGATTAACTTGTCTCACGTTTTAATAATATATTATTTTTCTGTTGCAAATAATTGTTTTTTAATTGATTGTCAGCGTGGGTTATTCCATATTTGATACACTGTTTGTGCATAACGTTGCTAGTCTGGTAAATTTTTTTTTTTACTGTACATTATTTGTTATATCTTTATAGTAATCTTGTTTTCCGCCTTCGAATTAATAAGTAGCGTAGCTACGGTGCTAAAGGTTTGTTCAATTTTATTGATGAGGTCAGCTTCACTTTACCTTAACCACACTGAAATTTGATCACTACTGTTAATTAACTTTATAAAATCATAACTTAGGCTGTAACTGTCATTTACTATATATCTTATTTTCCAGTCAATATAATGTATTCTAAAATATGAATCGTATAATATGCTTACAATATAAATAGATTAACTACATAAACATCACTTAACAATATTTAAAGTCAAGATAATATATTATTGTTCTAATACGTCGATTCTGAAGGATGTGTGTATCATAGAAATTTGGTCTATCGATCTGTGTTACGATGATAAAATCCCGCCTCAGCAACTTTACAGTATAAATTTTAAGAAATACTATACTGGTTATGGTGTTTTTGTCTAAACTAATAAATATCCAGGACATATAAATCTACATAAACGTATAGAAACTTCAAATCATCTCTAAATTTTAAATACTTACAGTTTTATTAATTCAAAACTACTTTTTAAACAGCAGTTGCCTTTGTATTACAGTTTTAAACCACACTATAAGATATTGATCTGTCCAACCAACCCTTTTTCGTATTGGAGTAAAATGTTAAATCAAGTTAAAAAAAAGAATGGCTATTACAAAAAGATTTTATTAATATTCGGGATTCCCTTTAAATTAATTGTTTTTAATATTTTAGAACCTATTACACTATGACCTATATTTTTTTATACGATGCTATGTCAAACAGACCAAGTTTAGGTAAAAAGGAAATTTTTAGGTAGTTTTCATAATACTAATCAGCTTTGAAATTTGTCGGCAATTGCTGTCGGGAAATAAAAATAATTTTGTTACTTATCACTAAAATTTATATCAGTCCGTGTATCGTTCCCCGGTGCTAGTAACATATTCATCATTTATTTTTCGAAAGTGTGTACAAGTTTGAAAAATGTATTAGCATGATAATTTAAAGGGGATTTTAGTTTGCATGAAAATCGTGTTAAATTATGTAGGGAACTTTGTATTTGTTAAAGAAACAAAACTGAACTGTGAAAAGAGTTATGATTGCAACTATTAGAACAAGGACTTGTATTTATTGTTAAAAAAACATTGCAGATAGGATTTACATGTATTATAGTAACTCTTTGTTATGCGAGGTGAGTAAGTTCCTAACCTTCGCTTTCTAAATAGCTCACCGGTGTTCCCAGTCTACAAAATAGATCAGACTATGGAACTCCTTAACATCTAATATGTTTCAGCCCCTGAGAAATTGACACCCTATTGAATCTTCTATGTTCTCTCTATCTTCTTATCTTTTATGTTCTCAGCTACAACTTCTTAATATTCCGACAATTTAGGCCTATAACAGCTCTGATCTTTGGGTTTCCTGACTTATATGATTTGTTACTCTGGAAGGTTCAGGTAACTGATAACATACGCTACCAGATATGGTTTAACATACTAAAAATGTATACCTCATTTCAGGATTTTACATAAATTATTAGCATTCACTATATCATTTTCAAATTGTTTCGAGAAAAGCCCAGGATTGGAAGCAAATACAAGTGATACAGGATAAAATTCACTATTAAAAAGTATTATAAGTATATTTACAGGAAAACGTAATGAGTTTCCTTAATAAATAAAAACTCTAGAAAATATGATTTACGAAGAAATAAAACGAAGTAACTTGAACTTAACCCTTTGGACCCCAAGCGGTCGATTTTTGGACGTCTGATAAGTATGCTAAAAAGACCAAACGGTCGATTTAATTTTATTATATACTTTAAACCATATACACTTTGTTAAAAGTATTAAGGATATTAAAAATATTGTTTTGAATGAACTACAAAATATTACACAGCAGCAATACAATAAGCGCTCTCAGCTGATTACTGGTAGTGGCTCGGCTCGCCGCCGGGCGCCAGCTGTCTAGATGTTTACGTTCTGTCCGTTAGTTGTTCTGTGTTTTTTTGATGTAGTAATGTTTGCTTTCGTACGAATTTTTTTTACTGAATTGTGATGAAAATAGCTTATGAGACTTGAGAACAAGTGAACTTGATAGGGAAATAGATAGGGAGCTAGATTCGTCTGATTCTTCAATTACAATTGATGACGACTCGGACACAGATCCCACCTATAACCCTATTCTACAACCTTCATGATCTGGTCAAAAGTACAAGCAATCAAGAAAAAAATCAAGATTTGCAGTTGGTGGTTGCAAAAGAGGGCTGTCATTCTCTTTGCTTTGGCAAACGTGGGTAAATAGTGCTCTGAGTGAAAATTGGGAACCTTGGGATTATACCGACCACACCCAGACATGAATTGTTATTTGACATTTTGCTTCTACTGATTACTAGATTAGCGTAGAACAATATTTCGTCAATATAAAACAGGAATTGTCTTATCGCAAACCCCTCCCCATCCTCAGATAGAGGTCAAAGTCGAGCGGTCTAGTAGATAACGTGACTGCAGAGTCTCGCTGCCCGTTCAGCTGGTATGCCGCGACCCGGAAACCGGTGCTAATACTCAACAGGTTGAGCGAATGTGGGGTTCAGCTAAATGACGTAATAAAAAACAAAAGGAACAGCACGACACCATCTTGACTAATACCTAGCTGAATACATGTGGCGGTCGGCAGTTGCGGCTGAAGGCGGAAATTCACTACACTCACTCATCCTTGATATTGCTGCATTCTGGGCGTCACAGAAAACCCATTAACAATTGATAATCATTGTAAGTTTGTAATTAAAGAGTTGTTTTTTCGTTCTATAATTTTTGTTTCTATAAATTTATATTTTTGTGTTACTCATATTGGTGTGGTCGGTACAATCCCAAAGTACCGAGAAAATCTTTTGTACATAGTGTATATATTTTTTTACTTTATACCATTGTAAACAGTACATTTTATTGACTTGTGCCAATTTTGATCTTCACTGTATTGTAAAATAAAATAAGAATTTGTTTAACTTAAATTATTTTTATATTATCGATGCTGTACTGATATTTCCGAATAACAAAATTTTTTATTGCTTTTGTAGCAACATGATAAATTTCGTTTTAATTGTATAATTTGTATTTCAAATAAGTTAAAATTTGGTACACACGTAGAAAACAATATTCTCTGTAAAATAAATTGGTTTCCCATGGTTAAAAACTCTTTGGGGTTTTCAGTAAAACACTGTAAACTAAAATATTATTAAATAATTTTGTTATATTATTTTTATTTTTTTTTATAAATGCAAAAAAGGACTGTCACATAAGACGATTTGGAGTTTTATATACTTAGCCAGATTCAAAATGTACATTTTGACACCAAATACATAATCATATGCCAATAAATACATTTGTTATGATTTTTCTCTTGAACCACTTCAAAAAAGCACGACTGACAACTGAATAGTTTTGGGAGCAAGTCCACACAGCAGGTATTACAGTATTGGGCAACATCTATTTTAGGGTCCGGTCCTTAAAGGGTTAAAAGAGCTGTCAGAAAGAAAGAAATTAAGCTGTTTTCTGAGACAAAACACGTGCTACACTCTGGCTATGAAAAGGGATTAAGAACTGTTCTCTCTGCAGTTAAAAAGAGACTTTTCAGAAGTAGGGAAGTTGTAAAGCGTAAACAAACGAGTTGTAAAAGAGATTAATGATACTTAAATTTGTATTTAAACACAAAACACTCTGTATTTTATATTGTGTGTTGTTAAAGTCATGAAATAATTTCTAACGCTCAATTTTAAACGCCATTATTCAATCCGTAAATTATAAAATTGTCATGAGAATGTTTCTGTTTTAAATTAATTTAATTTATTTCGTTATGTAAAACAGTTACGTGTAAGAAAACTGAAAACATTGATGCTAAGTTTAAGTATAAAATCACTTTACTACAGTTAGCTAAAACCTAATAAATATCAATGCAACATTGGTTTGGTTATATCCTAATAATCGCTAATATTGCTAACAATATCTAACTTACTGTTGAGGTCTAATTTTAGGCATATTCTACTAATTAAGACATTGAAAGTGGTATTCACAGTATCTATGCTTACATTTTCCACCGACTCCTTACAGGCCATGCTCCTGAGGTGGTGAAGAGCTATTGATTGAATCAACAAGTTCAATTGTATGCCTTTGTCACTTTACGCAGTTCTATGTTTCAGTAGACGATATTAGACCATTTCAAGATTTTTCATCACCCCGTATAGACATATATATGATAAAAGTATAGTTTTACTTGTAATTAACTTTCCACTAATTTATACACTAATATATTTAATATCATAAGATAAAGATCTGAATTATCTCAAATTTCCGTTAAGCATAACTGTCCTTGAAACATTTTTGTTATTTATATTCTGTCTTACTGTCTATCCACTGTTGTGGATCTCGAGACTGAGAAATGAGCTACAGAATTGAAGTATTGCATGTACGTGAGGGCTGTTACGTGACACGTGGTATTGCGTTATTTCCGTAGGCATCCTGTTCACGTTTTATTCAAAACGTACGCAAGAGTGTAAAACTATATGCATACAAAAAAAAAAAAAAAAATATATATATATATATATATATATATATATATATATATATATATATATATATATATATATACCTTTAACGTACAATTTGTAGCTTTGAAAATACATTTTGAAAATATATGACCTGTACTATATCTAGTGAAATCAATTCCACTGCGTTTTAGCCTGAATAAAGGCACATTTTAACTTTTATTGTAACAGTCTAGTTAAATAAACTATTGATTCTTTCAGATAAATTACATAAATTCAGCTGAGATATTAGAGTATATGTAGTTTTATAGTTTATAACGTTTCAGAAGATAATATTATATGATATCATGAAATTAAATATGATTAACTAACTTTATACAACTTAATTCGTTGATTATATCGTTGTACATGGGGGAAAAAATTATTATACTCTAGGTCAATTTCGGTTATAAATGGACAACTTGTTCCTCAGACCAGTATTTCTCTATAGTAATTGAAAGAAAACAACTCTTCCCCCTAGAAAAGGTTCAAGAGGTCTGGGCTCTGTTCCTAGAACTAAAGTTTATTACAAGGGGTTTGTTTACCAACGTACCGTATATCAAAATATGCTAAGTGGAATTGGTATTTTCGTCTAAAACCACATTTCAGTGGGTACCGATGAATGGATTAGCAGATCATAATTAAAATGTATTTTTCAGTAAAATATTACTTTAAAATATTTGGTTATTGAACTCCATCTAGTTTTGAATGTTGTTTGTGCATAACTAGAAAAAAATTCAGTTATTTGTGTTGTTTAGTAAGGATAATTAACCTTAGTTTATGTTAAGAAATTTCAATTAAGATAGCAGCTAAGTTGTGTTGTCTAATTTTTTGTTACTGAGGTTATATCGTTATTATACATTTATTTGTACTTACACCGTATTTTCCGTAAATTAATTGATGTGAAAGTTTTGAGTCTTACATTACAACTATTATCAATATTTTAGTCGTACTGTTCAGTTTATCTAACTAACTTACTCTTAATTTAAAAAATCTTTATGCATATTTATACATGTATAAATATTAGTCAGAATTAAATAAGAGCACGTTATTCACATAATTAAATGTATAACAAATCCGTAAATGAGATCTGACCCAACATGTCTGCTTGATGACTCAACGTATTGGGTGTCTCAAAAGTCTCTTACACAAATATCACTTTTGAGTGTTTTATAATATATAATTATTGTTTTGTAATATGATAATATTATATGTGAACTTTTTAAGGATATCTCCTTCAACGAGTTAATTTATTATAAAAGGGGTGACACTCAAGTGGTAACTCTAACTAAAAGTCTTGCTGATACAAAAACAAAAATGCTAAGAAATCCTATTTCAAACCACACTATCCAAAATGTTTACCTTTAAAAACAATGACGCAACATTAGTGCGAGTCAACTTAGAGACCTCAAGGATACTTGTCAATTTTGCTTAGGGTCTGTCCAATCTAACCTGAGTTTAGACCACTCCCCGCAGTGAAAGTGGTAAAAGCCGAGAGCACAATTACCCTGCAATTATTCTTCCACTTTTATTTATTGCAAGGTGCAACCCTCCATTTTTATTATCCTATCCTACAGCTAAAGGAACAAAAATAACCAACAACTTAGTAGATCCGGTAAATTAAACCGCATTATAGCCCAATTAGATAAGTGCAGCCTAAATACTCTTTCTTGCATACAATATAACTTAATTCGCTCATTCCAGACAGATGCACACAAATTTAAATAACATAATATAAGGATAGCATCTTGTTATATAATTATCCTAAGTGTAACATACGCCAATAATCCTATTATTCATCACTTACGTAACAGTGACATAGATAACTAGTTTAGTAACAGAGACTGTCACATGCAGTGAATTAGATTTCCATTTTAGAACGAAATGAAATCTATGCAAATCGTATTTCTATTAATTCATCTGATTTGCACGAACGATTACGGAGAACTTTGTTTGATTTGATTATTGAAATTATACTTTAAAAGTCTTATGTCAAATATTATACTTTATTTTTTTATAAGTTACTTGAATTAAAATAGTAGTAATTAGGCATTGCTCTATCAGGGTGCATATTTCGTACTTTCCATTTAAAAGATTATTAAAAAAATAAAACCTTACTATAATAGACTGAGGTGTCCCATTCTATCCTAAGAGTTTTCAATGGGATGAAATTAAATCAGCATTTCTATTCTAAAAATGTCTAGGAGTGTTAATTATAGGTCTATACATACTACCGATATTGATTTTATTCATATTTTAGGAACTTTTTAAGAAAAAATAATATTGGAATAAGTTCATAAAAGAATTATTTAACAACAACGACTAGAAACATTACCTAAAAATGCCTTTCAGTGAGACTATTAAACTGCTCATCACTCCTACTTAGCCCATACCATGGAATTAAAACCATTGTGTAGGCCTACATTAAAAATAATTTATACAAAACATTCGCACAAACATTTATACGTTCGTACATACACACCTACGTAGATTGAAGAATATATAGATATAATTTTAATAATATGAGAAGGAATTTAAAATATTATTAACTAATAAGATCATTCCGTTTATTTTTGCAGTTATTACCATCTTTACGCCAAGGGCATGCATGCAATAGTTTTACAATTATTATTTATAAATCAAAGTTCCTAAAAGACCCAGTGTAACATTAAAAAAATATTTTAAATTCATTATTCATCCTAGAATACATTCATCAGACAGTTGAAAGTGGCCGTAATTCACACAAAGCTCTCTCAGAGGCAAACTACCTCTCGCCAAGGCTGTTATGAATTGCTGATTCCTGATTTTTACACAAGATGATATAATTTTCTCAGAGTTTTACTTTTTACTTACTTATAGCATCTTTTGTTACTTAATAAACTTACGGCCTGGTAAATATGATCAAATTTATCCCACATATGATTGAATTAAGCCAAATACTTAAAAGTTGAATATATTGAATATTCACTTACTGTAGTTAAATAAATTATTGTTTCTTTGTTGACTCTAAAACACATATAGTTTTACAAATTATTTTGGATGGTTAGAATCACAATTTGTAATCCGTAGAGTGGAAATATGCGAAGTCCCTACACACAAAAACTTAAAACTGTTTTGACAATTGTACGATTATATGATTGTTTTAAAGAAATGTGTATGCTTTCGTGAATCGTGTGTAAAATGCTTGAGAAGTATATGAAAATTAAACAAGTAATAGGAATGAAGTTATAGATCATTACTACAACGTTTATTTTCCTATAGTCAATTACCCACCAATCAGTTTAAACATTTCATTCGGTACTTCTTCCAAATAAGCAAAACCTGTTCCGTACTTATGTTGGCTTTGTAGTGTTAAAGTGACATAGTTTGGTTCTTGCCTACTTAATTACTCCCCAATTGATTGATTTTAAAATAAAATCTGTTGTAAAACTAATTCTTTAAATAAATACATTTATTGAGTACGTTTTTTGGGGGCGTACCACTAATGGGCTTGTAAACATTTCGTGTATGCTTTTTTGTCTATCTGTCTGTCTGATTGCACTACAAACTTCACTTACAGACTATTAATGAAGTTTAATTTATACAGGGTGAGTCAGAAATATGGTAAAATATTTTAAGACGTGATTTTAGAGCTAAAAATAAGAAAAAAATGTTATATAAAGGTAGGTCCGGAAACGCTCCATTACTGAGTAATGGGTGGCGAAAGATTTTGCTTTGTTTTCAGTTCACCTGGTGAAATTAAGTGATTCTGGAAGGGTTTGTTCTTACTTTTTTAACTCAAATAAGATGGATGTATAAAGAAAATCACCTGAAAAATCTAATAAAACCATTCTAGAGGTTGTAGTGTGAACACTTTTTGAGAAAAAGTATGAAATTTGCCAAAAATCGAATAACAAAAACACCGTCTTAAATGTTTGATGTCGAATAACATTGTTAAATGACCAATAAACAAATTGTTTTTCCTAATACAGATTGTAGAGAATTTAATTCTGAAAACAACCATAATAAAAAAAGTTAACTTAATGTGTAAAAAATTTATGAAATTGACTCCTCACGTATTACACTACACTGCAATGTTTTACTGTTTTATAATAAGGAATGAATATCAGATTGGTAACAGCTGGTAATAATTAATTATTCAAACAACAACTGTTTAAACATTTTAAATAATAAATAATCAGCTTGGAATTTATTATTAGATAACATAATTATGTCACTTCATTGTTGAACAAAACAGCAAACTGTAAAGATACTATGTGCTCGTGTTGAGTATTTAACCAGTTATTTCCATCCATTTTATTAGTGATTTTGTGCTGTGTGTTTCATTTATTACAAATGGAAGGTAATATTCATCTATATTCAAACTCTGATTTAGAAGACATGCATTTTAATGAATGGTTTGGGACGCTGCAATAGTACTGCAGCAAGACGTCTGTCTAGCAAGAGAACTTTCCTAACCGCAGGTGTCAAAGCGCAAGATTTTTGCCACTGTTCATCAACGCCTATCTGAAACAGGTTCTTTGAAGTCTTCGGAGCATAGTGATGCAGGCATCGCTTGATCATGTAGGACTGTTGAATTAGAAGAGTTGGTTCTTAATAAAAATTTCTGATTATCCTGAAAAGAGCACTAGAGAATTGTCACTACAGTTCAATGTCAGCCATTCTAGTATTCGGAGAATACTACACGAGTACCAGTTACACCCATACCACTTCCAGCATGTCCAAGCAACTCCATGTTCCAGCAACTCTTTTGCCACAAGACTACGCTCCCCATGTTGTTTTTGTCAATGGCTTCTGTTAAAATGTGCTGATCCAAACTTTTTGAATACAATTTTGTTTACCAATGAGGCTCACTTTACAAGAACAGCTATCATTAACTTCCATAACAACCACATTTGGGCAGACATAAATCCTCATGCTATCAAACCTAATCGCCCACATCAGTTTTCAGTAAATGTTTGGGTTGGAAATCTTAGCAGATCATTATGTCGTATTCGTGCTTCCTCCCAGGCATAATGGCGTGGTGTGCTTGAACTTTTTAAGAGACGAGCTACCTAACCTGCTTGATGATGTACCTCTGAATTTGCGCCAAAACATGTGGTTTATGTATGACGGGTACCTGCGCACTACTCTCTGGCTGTTCGTGGACACCTAAATGAGAGTTTCACAAATCAATCGATAGGCCGAGGTGGACCAGTTTCATGGACAGCAAGATCACCGGACTTAAATCCTTTGGACTTTTTTACCTTTGGGGACATTTAAAAACATTAGTTTACTCTTCCCCAATAGATACCATTGAAGAACTCCGATTAAACGTTTCTAATGGAATAGAAACCATTAAGCAGACACCTGGAGTTTTTGAACGGGTCCGAAACTTTATGGGAAGACGCCTTAACGCGTGCATTTTGAACAATGGAGGTCATTTAGAGCATCCTTTTTAATCTTCCTGTGAGACTAAAAGTAATTGTAGATGTTTATTGTATTAAAAAATACAATTTTAAACTAAAAATATTTATATTTCACCAGCTGTTACCAATCAGATACTCATTTCCTTATTATAAAACAGCAAAAGTTTGCTGTGTAGTGTGATACGTGAGGAGTCAATATCATAACTTTTTTACACATTTAGTTAACTTTGTTTATTATGGTTGTTTTCAGAATTAAATTCTCTACAATCTGTATTAGGAAAAACAATTTGTTAATTGGTCATTTAACAATGTTAGTCGACATCAAACATTTAAGACGTTGTTTTTGTTATTCGATTTTTGGCAAATTTCATACTTTTTCTCAAAATCTGTTCACACTACAACCTCTAGAATGGTTTTGATTTTTCAGGTGATTTTCTTTATACATCCATCTTATTTGAGTTAAAAAGTAAGAACAAACCCTTCCAGAATCACTTAATTTCACCAGGTGAACTGAAAACAAAGCAAAATCTTTCGCCACCCATTACTCAGTAATGGAGCGTTTCCGGACCTACCTTTATATAACATTTTTTTCTTATTTTTAGCTCTAAAATCACGTCTTAAAATATTTTACCATATTTCTGACTCACCCTGTATAAATGCAATCAATGATATAGATTACTATAGGCTTACAACCTCCATATCAATGGAGAAAAACTTGTTCAACAACAGTTCTCAATCGTGAATTTTCTTGCTCATTTGTGTATTTCTAATATTTCACTCAATCTATTGAATTGACTCTGAAAACATCCACAGTCCTGGTCTACTTGTTTCTTTATAAAATAATGTATCTCTCTCGCAGGTAATAATTTATAAATAATTCTTGGTACAAATGATATGGCATGAATTTTTAATATTAAGAATAATTTCTACTCAATAACTCTATATGGCCCCAGGCAGATATCTATGATGTTCTTTTTTATAACAGTTTGGATACAGATTTTAAGTTAAACTTTACAAAAGTAATAATTTATAACGTTGCTTAACAACCAAGACAGTAGGCCGAGTGAAGTTTCTCAGCAACTGTGAAGTGTAAACACACTGAGAGTTTAATGTTTGAATGTTTTGATCCTCATGAGTTGTCTGATGTCCATACTAATCCGTAGGACGCACTCATGTTCTGTTAAGGTGTCAAAGCAACTTTGTGTGGAAAGAATAGTAGGTGTTTGGTATTGGAATGGATGTCTGCATCATATAAAGCAACAAAGACCTGGATTCCTTTCTACGTATAAAAGTAGCATACAATATTATGAGGTTTTGTTTATAATTTATATAAGGCTATTAGTAATTAACAATTGCTTACAATGAGAGGCTTATTATTGTCATAAAAAATTTTATAATTTACTTTCGTAAAAGGTTTTTCAAACACCACATACGCAATACACAGTTTAGCACACAATATTGCTATTAACAAAGTTATAGTATAATAACAACTACACAAGTTAGAGGCAAAAAGGTACATTGATACTGGATGAAAGCAAAACCCATTGTGTAATTTGGTTAATTGAATCCCTATGAACATTGAAAAGTAATGATTAAAGCGTAGTTATTCATATCAAGTGTTTTACTTAAGTGAGTTTTCATCGCACCCGAGTGTTCATGAATTGCAAATGCCCTTTGATACCGTATTCTACTTCTGTCTGAAAGTTGAACCGTCTTATTCCTTACTGAACAATTCAACGTCAAAAGCATACACACGTTCATAGCATAATCATACAATAATTTAACTGTTTTGATATATAAATTCTAGATTTATAAGATTTTAATGTTTTTGGGGATTTCTAATTAACACGACATTTAGGCAAGTCTATAAAGATGTTCATAATCAACATCAACTAGCAATAAAATTCATAAAAACTATTAGTCATAGAACCATGTCTTTTTAATTTAAAAATTAATTAGTTATCAAGAATCGATCGACATTACCTAGCAACAATTTTATAGTCAACATAAAGGTGAGGTAGCCTATCATTTGTGGCCTAGACATCTTTATTTCTGTCTGTTTGTCGTTTAGTCTATATTTCCCCACGATATATCATAAACGTACTGATCTATAGCACTTAAAAGTGTACATGCAGTTTCATTTCTATATAATTTAGTTCAAGTATGATGCATGTAACTCCATGGAATTATAAGCGTTAGAGAATATGTTTACATTGGTCTTATGGATAACCGTAGTTGAAAAGAGAAAATAGGAGAATAAATACATTTGTAAACAAAATAATCTCATAAGAGTTGAAACGAGAAAATAGGAGAATAAATAAATTTGTAAACAAACTAATCTCATAAGAGTCAAATCTCTTTTAATACGTGATATATTAACACATTTAGACTATCCAAAAAGAAAATTATTATCAATAAAAATCAATGTCAAATAATCAATGTCGGAAACACATGACTTCAGCGCTCTCTTTCCTCTTCTCTATCTTACAGGAATGTTTACTATTTAAGCACTGCTATGAACCATAACCCAATAAAAACATGTGAATTTAATGTCGTGGCATGGTCTCTGGAGAAAGATGTCATCCATAGAATCTAAATTTTGCATGAAACTTTATTTCTACATTGACAAAAGTGAGCTCTTGGTGCAAGCCCAACCATGAAATTAGGCTCAGTGGCGTTGATATCTATCAGTCAATCTACTCGGCGAATGTAAAAATTTACTTTCCTGTGCGATTGCCTGCCTGTTTATCTGTGAAAGGATATTTATTGATTGAAATGATCAATAAACCAAATTTTGCAACCTCAGCCGAGCCTGCTCAGCGACACGTGATGAGGCGTACTCCATTCCTTGAATAGTATGGTAGGCTACGTATATTAATATCAGAGTAATATTTTTTTTTAAATTATAAAACATAACGAATTTTCATACTGTTAGCCCTAATAATGTTATGAGCTTTAACATTCTCCGTACCACGTGAGTGTTGGGTTAGATTAATTACACTTCTTGCAGGTTAATATATTTTATTATCATTATAAAAATATTTATTTTTTGTTTTAATAGATTTTTGTATGAATTAAAAATGTGTACCACGATACTCTTTGCAATAAATTATCAGTAACTAATTCATTATAAATGCAAATGGATACGGTAAAGCAGTCCTTTATAATTAATGTAATGAACCTTTTTTAACAGGTCATTCATATTATGCCTTTACACTTATAGTTTATTTGAGACTATATAAAAATTGTTTATCCTTATCCCGGTTTTAACATCTGTTAGAACCATGTATGTAAAACACTTACTGTCGTAGAAAACTTTTTCATGTCTCTCGAATTATTTATAGTTTTTTTATATTTTTTATATATACCTGAATTATAAGTCGGTAATTGGCTGAGCTTGACCGAAGCATACTCAAATACTCAAATGGTAGGAAACATTTCATTTTTTCGGTCTGTTCGTCTAAGTGCCTGTTTGCCTTTCGATAGGCTATCTTCGTCAGCCACATTACAAAAATAAAAGCTTTAAGTATTGGTTTGTGTGTTTTTAAGTGTAATTAAATTAATTTTACTGTATTAAATACCCGTTTTGCTATTACTGACTCCAATTCATTTCCAGTATATTTTAAAATTACCGCAGTCTAATTTCTTTCTTTCGGTCTGTCTGTTTGCCTTTCAAAAACCAACTTTATATTTGAAACTTTTCCATAAAACTTCCATTCTACATTGGCATCATCGAGTTCAATGATAGTGTATGTCACTAAATAAGAATTAGGTTAAATTTAGTGAAGATTTTTAAACTCTTGTAATAAATAATCATGATAAAAACGAGAAAATAGTGGAATTAATAAACTTTACCTGAGTACAATCATTTGAATTCCAGTATGTCTCATAGCAATGCGTATGGAATTTCATGTGGTTTCAGCGAAGCGTGGCAAAGCGATACGTGGTGAGAGATATTCCTATTTTGAAGTAAAACAGCTTCATCAGTCCAGTTGTTCTAACCAAGTGTAAAGGAACAGTAGAAATACACCAAATCTCTGCGAAATACATGCTATCCTGTTGTATCTTTCCGAGCCATAACTGTAAATAACAACTTAATTTCATTGCGAAAAATGAGGTAATAGAGCTGTGTTTATGGCATACATACATTAATAGTATAATGAATATTTTTCTTTCGGTACTACTGATCGACGGTGCTATTATTTTGCTGGGAAACAGTATATTATTATTTAGAACAAAATTATGACTTAAAAATTAAAAACTTTCAAAATTGTCATGATACAACTTATTGCTTTTAACACGAGTAGATCTTATAGATTGTAAAAATTATTTACAAACCTATTTACTTCATAACAGAAAGCATAATTACTATTACAGTTTGTTGCAACGATGTCTGGAAATGTGTCAGAAACAATGTATCGAGTTAAATTACTGCATAAGCAACCGAATTCCGTATCAAAAATACCGAATACAAGCCCAGAGTTTTGGAGAACAATATGGTTAACTCTTGGTAAATTTAAATTCTTTTGGATAATTATGTCTAGCTCATAAGGTTTCACGGAGCTCTGTGGTTATGCCATTAAATATAACAAGGCTTAAACAACTCTCCTCTTCCACTTCTTTGTTGAAAGAGTTATGGCGTAATCAAAAGAATATCTATAAAATATAATGTTGTATTTTAATATACCTAAAATAATTAAGCTATTAATAGTTCAGCTGTAAACAAATGTGGTGAGTTTAACTTTATATTTAAATAGATAATATATTAAACAATAATTTATCCTCGTTGTAAACATAAGACACCTATCTGTCAAAAGGTAAAATTGTTGACCAGCAGCAGGACTAACTCCTATTTTAACTTACTTCAAATTTAAAATAAATGCCTATACCTCTATTTCTACATTGACCTTTTCATGTTACATTTTTTTATGTCTTGAACTAACGCAAGATTTCCTGGTTATAGCGAACTTCCCTAACCAGATACAGATATATACACAATAGAACTACAAAAATAAAATCGGGTAACTTTCTAACCATATCTTAGAACGATCTGAAATCGAGAACTTAAATTAGTGTACAATAAAGAACCACCTTATAGCTACTAAAGGCAATTCATTGTTTTCTATGATGATTAAAACGTTTTATTACCATTTATTTGATCATATTAAGTTAATAGTAGCCAATACAAGTTCCATATTCAAAAGTCAAATTAATGGCTAAATCGAATTTGTTATCGATATAATAAAGTAAATTGGATATCCTATCGCTTATAACAAATTTAAATCTTTAGGCATACATAACTTTTTAATAAGTAGTCCAGACTAAACTGTTTGCAAACACAGTAGATAAACTACTCGCAACTGGGGCAAGGCAGGAAAGTGAACTCAGGAGATAAAATGTCACTGTTATTTATTGCTCAACCTCAACAACATGTATTCATTAGTTTTTGAAATGGCTGAGTGAGCAAAAGCTTTAGACTGTTTTTTATGACAGTATTTAACACAAATTTAATCGAATATACAGAAATGGATTCTTGTAAACATAAAAGATTTAGCGTTTCTATATTCATGAAAAACAACACAATAAGTAATTTATAACTAATGCAGAGAGGCTAAAACGTCATACACAGATAGCCTTAGAAACTCTTGTGTTCCTACTTAAAATGACACAAAACTGTGATTGATTTATTAATCATAATCGTGATCTTTTACATATACTATAAGGAAAAAGTGAGTAAAAATTGTTGATTGATATTCCCTCGTATGGGTAGTAGTGTACATGACTATATTTTACTTAGGGAAGCCTAAAACAGCCTATATTGTTCGTATTATTGATATTGCAATAGAAAGTGGGATTGTACTTTAATACACAAACGCATGGGGATTGAAATGACGAGTACACTAAACATATTTTCAAATATTAATAATTCATTATTTTAATTATGCAACGATCCCCTTCTCAATGAGTGTATAACATTGTTTGTTTATTTCTTTTGTAGATAGCTAATTCTAAACTGGCATACCGTCTGTGTATTTTAATGTTATAATACTACAGGTTTCTAACTATTTCTAACACACAAACCTTCAACGTTCATACTTTAAACAGAGCTTGTCAACAAAAAAGTTTAAAATATTGTGAAATATGGCACATCGGAAGACCGGACGAACTCGCTTGAAAGCATTATAATGCGACTAAAACACTATAATGGTTCCATGATGTTTTAATACATTACAATACTAACCAAATCAACTTTTATATTATTTTAAAGTAAATTCATATTCGTCATTTGAAATGTATATTCAGCAATTGTCATATTTAAAGTTTGTTAAGGAACTTCGACACTTTGGAAGGATACGGTGCTTGATGGATATTTATCACCAAACTGTGCCTAATTAACATTAAAATTAGTCTTACTTAGTTACTTAAAACAAAATATTCATTTTACTATATTTTTATGGAAACTATTGTTATGTTAAATCCAGGTTTTACACCCATAAACTATTAAGCTTAACTTAAAACTCACTCACCACGTAGTATAAAGTGACTGCAGCTCACAATAATGCTTTCTCAGACGCAAACTGCCCTCTCTAAGGCTGTTATGAATTGCAAATGCTTCTTGGTTTCCATGACGCGAAAACAATTCTTAAGGTAGAAAATTTAGTACTGTTTTAAGAGTTTCAACTTTCACTTACCCATATGTTATTCCTTAACCACGCTGACTATAAAATTAAATATTATCTATTATAATTTGTATTTAAATATCAACATAATCCAGACATCAAAGTACTATAACAATATTTCTATGCAAGAAAATCAGTAGTCAATACTGGATTTATAGGACTGTTTTCCAACACCCAGGGATTGTGTGATGATGAACTAGTAGCTATTAAATACACCAACTGAATAGGCTTTAAACGTGTATGATAATTTTTGGTTAATTGTATTTCCGACCTTGTATTTGAGTTCTCCTTCTTGCGCGAATGGTCATCTACCCAATCAAGTAAATCTGCTACAAAGTGCGACATTTCATTCGAAAGGTACATTTAATAGAAACACAATGATATGGACAAAACATCTTTTCAACGATCCTAGCAAAAGCTAAGGGCAAATAATCCCTTACGTAGTAATGCCATCTAGAAAAAAACACACCTCTTACCAAAACCATAAACATCAGAAACATTACATACTACATAAGAAAAGAAACATTACGTAAAGGGATAAGCTGGGCCCCTCAAAGTCTCACTAAAAGATGATGTGCACAAGACACTGGCATTGTGCTTACAGATGATTTTTTTCGTTATTTGCCCATAACTTTTTCTAGAAATGGCATAGAGGTGATTTCTTAGTGTCATTGTGTTTCTATTGAATATATTTATTTAATATTACAAATTAACGAGTTATATATATGTTATATATGAACTGATAGAAAAACTCAAAACTTATTAGTGTAACAATCAAATATTTATATGGCTACCATTTATAGCTTTGAAACGTAAACTCGTAATTTAGAATACCTTTCTGCATAAGGATGATGATTGCTTTGGAATAGTTATTTTCAGTCGGAGCAACTTTTCACATAAATGGTCATTTCAATCGGCATTACTGTAGAATTTAGAGATCAAAGCCAGCTTCAAGTTTGTCGAGCAAAACCGTACAAGGTTTGGTGTGATTTAATAATGAATCATTTGAACCATTTTTTTCGGAGTACCAGTGCAATTTAGAGTGATATGCTGGAAATATTTGCATTTACTAAGTGGACGAAATTTAATCTATGGAAGGCCCAATTTACTCCCAGCACCACCTCACATTCCCATAACCATGTTCGGCATGTTGTGGATGACAAGTGCCAAGATCGATTGATTGAAAATTATTTTACTAAAATATTAGATTTGATCCAGTTTTGCCATGCGTAGAGTACAATCTTTTCTATATGAGAATACTTTTTTGATCACGTTATACATAGGATGTTAAAACTACTTAAACTAGTGTTTCTCATTTTTATACAGGTTTATTTCAAGTCCATTAGTCAAAATCAATGCGGTACAGCCTGCGTGAATAATCCGCTATAATTATTCTATAAGTCTACTCGTACTTAGATTAAAATCTCAGAGCCAACAAATTTCAAACAAGTTTAAACCATCCTCAGATTTAACTTGTTAAAGCAGTTTGAAGTGGCTGTAAAGTACAAAGGCAAAGTACTCTTTCCTCTGGATGTTACGAATTAAAAATAACTTTACTCCTCGATTCATAAAACATGATCCAGGTAAAGGAAGTGAACAAGGTTTACTGCAATCATCTTCATTTGACTTATTCTTAAATATAAAATATATATCTTAAGGCAGTCACTCATAAACAAACCGAAACTAACTATAAATTAATATCCTTAACAAACGTTCTTAGTTTGTGAGCCTTTTATTATATTGGATCTAGTCTATCTACTAAATTAAAAACCAGTACATTTATTTATTTTATCTTTGCAAGGAAAAGGTTATTTCCTATATTCCCTGCTGAAATAGTGTCCATAACTGTTCGATTTCATAACAAAACTCAAATAATTAAATCAATAAATAATAATAAACTCGTGTAATTGTGAATACACGTCAAACGCAATGCATATTTCATTTTGTGCTTCCGAAACAAAAGTTAAAGATATTACAAGAAAGCTCAAAAATTGAATATGTTGCATTAAAAAATAATAGCCTATTGTTGCACATAATAAAGGATATTCTAACGTTTAATATAAACATGGTACTATTTTATTAACTATAAAGGCCATTTTATAAGGCCATGTACATTTTATGTGCCATTCTATTGAAAATCGGAATGTTTGAATACAACTCAAAGATTTCTGTACGAACAAAAAGTTTATAACGCAGTTGTTCATCAATATTTGATAAATATCCGACTTCTTAAGAGGTGACGAGACTACAAGTTTCTTTCAATACCATCTATTGATTTGTTTGTTTCAACGAATCTAATCTATATTTGTGAATTCCAATGTACTTGAATTATTTATAATATATTATTATTATCTATATATTATTATTAATATTATTTCGTGTTTCGTAATATATTTCTCAATCATTCACTACTCCGCAATGCTGTAAAAAGGATCCATAAGGCAGAACATAAAATAGGTCAATAATGTGGTCCACCATTCAAAGAAGATAAATACTTTACGATACCGGAACACTGCTGCTACTATAAAATCTACATTAAAGCTGAAAGTTTGAATTTATATCAACTAGTCTGGGTTATCTTCTCAGTAAAAAAATGTTTCGCTAAACGTTGCTTTAGACGATAATCTGGTATACTTTATAGTTCATATTCCAGACGTTTCGATTATTTTGGTTCCTAAACTCTCTGGAGATTAAAAAAAACTATTAGTAAGGGTATATAATCAAGACTTGCCAGGTAAGTTTTATTACGTAATTATATTATCACAAACGCATAAAAGATTTTGTAGTAAGCTAGCCTACTAATTCATAATAGAATAAAAAATCACTAGTATAGGCCTACCTATTTGTACGCATAAAAGATATAGGACTAGGAAAAACGCCTCGCTGTGAAGCATCCTTTGGGAGTCGTCAAGGCTTCGTGTTTCGGTGAAATCGTTTACTTATTTGTTAAATGAGCTGTTTGACTAATTGTCTAATCCGTATAAAGTGTTCTATTGTTTTTAGTATTTAAATTTAATAATATGTATGAAAAACTCTTTCAATCTATAATATTTACTTACACATTGCTAGCATCAACTTTGTGTATAAAGATCACATTTTTATCTAAAAAAATACTTTAGAAGCGTTATAACTTATACTTGGTAAATTATAATTTTAAAAATCTACTTAATAAATAAATGTATGACATATTTATGACTGATTTAGTACATGAGATTCTGCAGTATATTGATGACTACACTTAGAGGTAGAAGGGGTTAGGGAAAGATGCAAAGGCACATAGGATAGGAAAATATAAGTCCCTTATATATTCCCGTCAGACCGCAGTGCTGTAAAGGACTCAGAAACTAATTAGCTGTCAGGCCTAACACACGAGTGTTTGTATATGTTTCTAGTAGTTTCCTTTCACCTGTTTCCATCTTATTCTACTCTAAGCCTCATTTACATAAATGTACAGACTATGTCACATCGCAATAGTGTAAAGGAAGTCAGAATCCATATTAATAAACTGTCAGGTTGTCAACACCAGTGTTTCTTTGTGTATCGCATTGTATCCACTCACCTATTTCCAGCCTCATTTACATAAATGTACAATATCTTCACACCTCATTAATGCACATGAAATAATCGTATATTAATTAAGTTTCAGGTTTAACAAATTAGTTATGTAGTTAATTATCTGATAGAATCTGTTTACCTCTTTCTATATTATTCTACTCTTGGACTTTTCATTGTTATTGTATCAACTGATATTAGGTGAAAGTGAAAGAACTGACTTGTACTGCCTCCTGGATCCTGTGAACATTAAAGAGCGATGGGTGAAGCGCAATAGTTCACATGTAAATATTTGCTGAAGTGAGGTTTCCTCACTCTCCAGAGTTAATGAATTTTAAATATCCTTTGATCAGTTTTATATTCATTTTTGAAAAAGTTCTTTCTCATCACTTATGAAAAGTATCAATATTAATACATTCAAAATACTCTAACCTTAATAATAATTAAATTTTTGAACACAAGCTCTATAAATAAGAACTAATTATTTTGTATTTAAAACCATAATAATACTATTAATATAGTTACCTAACCGTGTTTCTAGATTAACTATATTAATCCAAAATTGACCTAAAATTTTCGCACTCTGAGCCATGGAGTGAAATTAAATGAAGTTCAAAAATTTCTCCAAACCGGTGTTCAGACGCATGGATTTCTATGGCCGCCGAAACTCGGTCCAAGTGTCAGCCATATTAATACGATACTTTCAAAGGCTCATTAAATCACTTATTACTCCTTGATCTTACAATCAGTTACTTTGATTACTTTAGCAATACTAGATTACTTTTGATTACATTAGACTAGTTTAGGAATATAAGAAAACAAAATCCTGACCAGAGACAGGAGGGATACTTTTATTAGATCAAGACCAATCGGGGCTCCGGACCAGCACTTCTTTGTCACTCTGAATAACGAATAACGTTTAGCAGATCGCACGTCCCCGTACCGGTGAGCCATCTTTCAATTGCCTAACTTACCAACTATCGATGGTAGAGTCTGCGGCCAACGGGTAACGAGACTACGGGCAGTGCCGGACTACAATGGTGTTAGAGTTCCACATATTTTTTCATCGTTATGAAAAGGCAAACTTATCTATGAGGCATTTTGATTGAAGTAAGTTTCCCTGCTCTTTATATGTATATATTTTCTTTATCTAGGCTCTGGGACAGACAAACTCAACCATGGCGTCATAAATGTATTGGTTACAACCAGAAATCTACTCTCCTACACTCGCAAAACAAATATGAACAGCTAAAAATTGTATTAGTTCACTTGTACTAGGTAACTTTAAAATCTCTTACCCATGGGTACGGAAGTAATACGTATCAGATAACAATCATATTACATCATAAATTCTTTCACTGAGAAGGCTACACTGGTCTATTTTGAACATTGTTCGCGAAGCCGCGGGTAAAAGCTAGTCTAACAATAAATAGCCTATTGATATGAAACTGAAAAAGTATGTATAATTATTTTTCTATTCAAAATGTAGAAACGAATATAATTATTAGTATCCCTAATTATTTAAAATTTAAAAGCCAATAAACTATATAAATATTACGTTTAACATTTATATTTTATGAACAATGTTGACTTTAACACTAAAATGTAATAATGTATAATATAATTTAATGTATACAATGAACGGTAACGCGTTTTATTAAATTAACCAGTAATGCACTATATAATGTAATGTAAGGACAAGCAATATAATGTGGTTAAGCGAATTCCTATGGTCCTCGAAATGGCTACAATTTACAATAAAGTGTTATTTAAGTAAGCCTTCCTTACTCTCGCCCAGTCATGAATTGCAAATGCCCTTTGATGCCGTATTCAATATTCCAGTGTAGCCATTCTTATTGCTTTTGTTTTTATATCATTTCAGTCTTAAATATTATAACAATATAAATAGGTGGTGATAAATTGGGAACAACCACTGCCTACTATAATACTTTTTAGAGAGTCGGTTGTCACCACTTAGTATTTGGTTTTCAAATTACAGATCTCAAAACGTAGTATTACTGATTTTTGTATCACTAAACGATGGCAAATGTCCGGAAAAATCCTGTTTCCTTTACTTAGTATAAACACGCTTCTAGTTTGTATTCTTGACTGTTACATTAGTAGTAACATCTTCAGCTTTGAATGTTATTTTATATGTAACTTATAAAATCAAATCATTTCTTAACGAGATTTGCGAATAATATTCACTGGACAATAGACAGTGCAACGTAACACGTGACAAGGTAAACTAAAAGTGGTAGTATTGACACGTTGAACAAACGTGAAAAAATGAAAAAATATATTTTCAATTACACAATAAAAGACAATATAGATTTATATATTCAAATTAATTGATATTCCAAAGGCTTTAACGATTTATCTGGTACATACGCTGGCGTGAGCGAGAACTACGATTAACAATGGGCTAAAACTTATACTAACTATGAAAAAAGGGAAAACTCACATCTATTTTCGAAGTGTGGAGTAGAAGTGACAAATAGCAGTCATTTCACACGTTACGTCCAGTCCTGGTTTAATGCAATATCTCTTCGCCTTCATTTACTTTAGTTCGCCTACGTTTAATGAACGTTATTGTTTTTTATTCATTGAAAATTCACCACCACATTTACAGTTCTAACAGAAAATATATGTAATGCTATAACATAATAATAATAATTACAAGCAAACCGTGCGCATGTCTTCTATTAGCTATTATATCTATAAATATTTTAGGACTGTTGTTAATTTTTGGTAAAACATATTTTCAGTCAATAACTGAGCGTGAAATCATCATTAAAACAAATTATAACAACTTAAGTTATAAACTAGACAACATTTCTGATACTGACATGATTTATAGAGGTTCCTGAGACAAAGCTCCGTTTTTAATGTTATTGCAAGAAAAATATGTTTCATACAAGGAGTAATTATACTATATGTACAATATAAATAATATAAAATACAAATAATATACTTCGTCATTATTTTGACGATGGTAGTACGTATTTATGCTATACGACTCCGCCAGTATGACTTGCAGTTAAGTTGCGATCTGTGGACTCAATGGTTAACCTACATCAACCATGAGTTTTCACGTCTGTTATCACTTCCTTACCGCCTCAATCTGTGTTCCGCTATTTTTGTAGGGGTCTTGATTATTCTGACCTTTGATGTTGGTTAGTGTTTTACGTTCGTTTGATCTTAGGGACCTTGAGGCTGGTGACTTTAAACTCAGACTATCAAAGTGCTATAGATACTCTATTTTAGGATTTTGTGAGATGAGATGAGATGAGATGAGATTACCCTAATATCCTCTAACTTGAAACTTTTACTTCTCCTACCTTTATTAGAAGCACACTTTCTTATATCGCTAGGGTGTGTAGTAGAAGATGGACCACCCCTTAAGCATCCTCAGAGAAGAATAGTTTCTCAGGTTACGCTACGTTTTATCATTCCTTGTAACGGCATCCATCAAAATTTTAAGATGATGTAGTTAGTTATCTAACCATATTAAAAACCCGCTTTCTTAAACAGTTTTTCTTTACAGGGCCCAAGTTCATGGTCGTTCTTTCAACTCTTAAGGTAAATTTCCTTATGCATTGATGTTTTATTTTTTACTTCCTTCTTTATAATATATTGATAAAATTTTAAATTACAACACATGAGAGTTTTATTTTGTAATGAGTCATAAATATTGATTGCATAAACAATGAGTCTATAAAATGCAACATATAAGTATTCATTTAATGAGCGTTAGCAAAACCTCTCGCTCGAGGAGTTAAAAACATCCATTTCTGTCCACCTGTCTGCATAATATGTCAAAAACTAACTGATTTATACACCGAAAGTTTGTATATAAACATTCATTTCTGTATAGAAAGTAATAAATTCTATAATGGCGCATGTCGCTCTGTGTAATTTGACTGATGGTTTGAAGTGGCTGTAAGTCACACAAAGCCTATCACAAAGGGAAAGCACCTCTTGTTCTAGATGTTATGAATTAAAAATACCTCTTATTCTTTGACGCATGAAATATTATCCAGGTTGAGGAAATAAAACGAGACTCAGTTACAATATTTTGTCTTTCTTTGCATCTAAATTTAAAATTAATAAAATATTTTAAAAATAATAATCGTTATTTTCACTTTAGTTATGTGGGTCTGATGATGTGTTCATTGAACACGAAAGGCCTTACGAAAAAATGTCTTGTTTATTGGAGTTTTTGTTCCTAAATTAAGCATGATGATCACATTTAAAATGGATTCTGAGTACAGGGTTTCAAGTGCAGTGTGTTTTAATCTCACACAGTAAACCAAACGTTTTTTTTAATAGCTTTGAAAAGTTGTAAAAAATACTAGAGGGCAAAATAAAAATAACGGCAGTAGCATCGTTCACTATTGAATAAAGTATAGGATATACGATGGTTGAACCATTTTTCCATTTAACCGTTGCTCTCATAAACTTTAGATCAATAAAGGATTTTACATCCGAGGCAGAATTGTTATTGCCTCAGTACAACTCTGTGCTATAAGGATAGACTGTTTCGTTAGGTATCACCGCTTCGATAAACCTATTAAATGTTATAGGTAAGTATTCGATATTTCGATTAATTTAATAACTTCTGAACCAAAATATTTATCATATCTTATCTCATTTAAAGCCAACTATACTCTGAAGATACTTTTGTAATTTCTCTAAGTTATTAAAATACATTGCAAACAAACATAAGATTGTTTAAATCAGTACAGCAAATTAAAAACAGGAACAAAAATCAACTAAAATACAACTAGAAAGCAACTAAATTATTTAGTTCTGTTAAAACCCTAATACAAATAATCTAAAATATATATCCAACCTAATCTCAGTAGCAAATTGTACACATACGAATGACACATTTATATAAATCTTGCAACAAAATGTTGTGAAGCTTTAACAACCATAATAACTAATCTTTTTATTTAAGTCAAGAGAGAAAATATTGTGCAAGATATTAGCATCTTAACTCAATCTTTTAGACCGCTTCATGTGAATATGGTGACGTCAAACAGACACCGATCTTTTTATTATATATATACCTTCAGATACTAGTGCTGATTTAAATATATAAATAATTATTAAATATATAGTGTGAATATTAACATTCGTATACAAAATAAATTATTCGGTTTAAATACAACTTTTTTAAATAAATCCTTTTTGTTTCGATTACCAGGATTACCTTTATTTAGTAAATATCCAAATGAATCTTATTACTGCTTTCAAAAGTTGTTCTAATCTTATAAAATAAAGTATATCTTATAATAAAGTTTATGAAGATGTTAGGAGAATCAATAAGTTGTAAATGGAGTAAGGTGAGAACCAAGAACACTCCTACGTCAGTCCTACAGATCTAATAACTAAGCTTGCAAATACTGTACAGGCTGCAAATGTTACGTTAATGTCATATAAATTATATATATATATATATATATATAAATATTAGAATTTTGATAGTAGAGGGAAACACACAACATGTGCAAGAATTAATTATCATATCTACAAAAAGTGAAATATAGAGAGAGCATTGAAAGAATTACGATGTTTCATCGGTGAGCAAACATTCTTCTAAAAAAATAGTTCAAGCCCGGCTGACAAGTAAAATAATTTACTTAATAGAGCATCGTCACTTATCGCTTTACGGGTTTTAAAAGATTTTGAAACCCTAACTGATGACAACCACAGTCACTTTTAAACAAAACGATCAGAAGAGGAAAATATGAACTCCAGTCAAATACACGAACAAGTTTAACATAGTTATGCAATGCACCTGAGATTCATAACCTTATGAAAAGTCACAAGCCACAAGAGTTCAAAATAAAATAAAATAAAATTAGTTTTAAGAATTCATCTATAATACTCATAATATTACTTCATTTAAAGGTTCACCGATTTTTTATACCAGTCAACAATGAAAATTGTCCGGAAAGATTCTTTTACCTCCCCAAACTTAAGTGATAAATTAAATTTTAAAAACAAAGATGAGTTGAGATCAAGGGAAATTTTAGTTTATATTTACAGTAGATTTACACTAGATCTGCACTAGATTACCTGCAGATTGATTTACCTTTTAGTAGAAAAGTAATGTAACGATCATGTAAAAATATGTGTGACATAAAGGAATAGACAGGAAAAATGTCATCCATCTCTCTTTTGTCTGATGTGGCACGATAAAGCTGACTTGGCCAGATTGTACGGACATTTAGCCTGGTATACAACATGTTCTACGCCGTGTTTAGTCATATTTTCAATCTGTACTGCTTCTTTATTCTTCTGTTTATTTTATATTCTACTAGCTGTTCCCCGCGGCTTCGCACGCTTTTTGTACGAGCGTACGAGCACTTCTGGTTCAAGTGAATTATATTGTCAACGCCGATGTAGAGTTTACCTTGTTGACACTATCAAGAAAATCTGCCAAAAGTGTATGTTTATAGCCATTGTACACGTACATGTACTTAATAATAAAGTGGTGTAACATTCAAGCTATAAGGCCAAACATAAATTCATTTTAAAGACAAATATCCATAAAAACTTAGCGCATTCACGTAGTGTGTGGTTATTATACACAACTATCTAGTAATTGTAGTTTACAATGTGCAGACGCTATGATAACAAATTTGGTCTAGTATTGATTCAGATAAGACTGAAAGGCCGCAATGAAAATGAACAGCCATTTCCTTAATTAAGGCTTTCTTCGCACACAGTGATACGATGTTAGATCGTTCTTTGATAAAGTTACAACCCTCCCCAAGAAGCTAAATGGAATTAATTATCTCATTAGGTTTGATTGAACCATAAATATAGAATTTCTCGTCTTAAATGTTAAATTTCAACAAACTTAAACAAATAAAAGTGATATTATTAATAAGAATGTATTAAATGATGCTTGTGTTGTTGTTTTAAAAGGTGTTAGTTAATTGTATAAGAATACTTACACAAGGACAATATACCATTATAGAGTATAGACATAAAATTAATTTTAAATATTAAAACACACCACGATTTCAATACTAAAAGATGTAGTCTTCTACGATTGTTTATCTAATATATCTTTAATTTTAGTTTAGTTGAAGTTATTCATCAAACTGTCCTAAGAAAGTCTAGTAAGATTGTTTTTTTGACTATTGTGTTTATACTCGTACTTCAAAATACATTATTTCTAATGTCCGTCTGTGACTGACGGTCATGAGCTCTAGCCACCTACAGTATAACGTAAATATAAGAATATTATGACATGTTCAAATGGAAAGGATTATCAGTAAGAAAATGGCGTACCGGAAGTTGTAATTAATTTTATTTAAGGTGTTTTAGTTTCTTCTGCATGCAGATAGTACATTACTATTAAGACTTTTTGTTCAGTTACCCATATATTAAGCGACACAGTAGCTAGACTAAATTGCTTGAATTTCTCCCCAAAATACGAGGCCGTTTCAATCAGATTGTCAGCAATCTCGAGATCGGAAGGCGATTTTGGGATTACTTGATACTCTCAGCCAATCCATGAAATATCTGGTAATCTGGAGACGGCCATATTGCAGAGCTTGGCGTCTAGCAAGGTCCGCGCATGCGCACTAGGGTCTCACAGTAGTTAAAGGCACTCCTTTGCGCTTGTCAGCTGCATTAAGAGAGTGTCGTGCTTCTTAACGAGAGGCTCCACCAAACTAAGAAGGAGACAAAAATTACTTTCACACATTCTTATATAGTTATATATATAGGGTATCCTGTTATACTTTTCTTAAAAGTGTAATATTTCTAAACATAGTTCTGTTCACTTTTTTTTTCGTTAAAACCTCAAGACGCCGGTAATGTGATGCTGGTAATCAGATTGCTGACAGATAAGTAACCAACCTCTAAGATATACAGCAAATGTCATGAGGTTTTCATTTTGCAATGATTCTCTTATGAGTTTATGTAGTCTTATAGAATTGTTAAAAACGGTATTGTAAATTTAAAATAAACAAGAACGTGGATCAACGTGAAGATTAGTCATTTCGTATGCAAAATTCCTATAGAACATTGGAACCATTAGGCCTACCCCCATGATATTATTTAATTCATTATCACTCTATTTCGCAGAAACGTGGCAAAAAATTATTTTATTTTTAACTTCTTTAAGCGGTGCTTTTATGTTTATTTACCACAGTGAAACATATAAGTAAATTTTGCAAGTCGAGTATTCACTACCACGACCTCAGCAGTATACAACCCCATGTGTTTCGTACATTCGTTACAAACTCTGCAGCCTTCTTTACTTCCTCTAATTTCTTACTAGGGGGATCTAGAAGCACAGGTTCTCTTAACCAGATGGTTGTGACCTATCCATTTTTTACAACGGTTGAATGCCTTCTCTGCTAAATGTAAAATTCCGCTGAATATGTTATAAATGTTTGTTAAAAGACCTTAATAATATGAGGTATTCATACGTAACAACTGTACATCACGGATAACTGAACAGTATTAAAGTTAGTTATTCCTTAAATTTTATATACGCGGCTTTTGGAAACTAAAACTGTTCTAAAAAGCCCATAAAAATGGCACTTTGCACACAAACTTTTCATAAGTATTAGATATATCACTTTCAGAATGGCTTATCATATAAGTTTAGGTCGTTTTATTTTAGCATTACCAAATAATATCGTAAAATTTCATGATTTAAGTATAATGATTTTGCTTATAGACCCTAAATCCAGTGTTTTAACATTAAAAGTGTTTTTTTCTTAAATCTGAAATATCATTTGTATTTTTTATCTATTCTAGTAATAAAACTATTACTAAACTATACTTTAGTACTATTATTACTATTAATAAACTAAGTTTTATTACTAAACTAGTAATAAAACTTAAAACTAATAAAAGTCAATATCTTGTATGTGAAACTGTGTATAAAGATTTGGTTTTCCATCATACTGTAAATTAATGCATTTTTGTGTTTAAGTACTGTTCAGTTAATACTGGATATGATTATATATTCTTAATTCTATTATAAAAAGATCATTGAAAGTATCCTTTTTTAAATATACTAATAATGTTAGTCCGTGATAAATACATAGCTAAAAATAATATATTCAGTAACGAGATGGGCCGATAATTTAACCATCCCTAAGAGTAAACTTATTGAATCAACAAAATAAGGACCCAGGACACGTCCAACAGAACATTACCGCATCCCAAAACTACTGTGACAGTGACACGTTTTAACTCTGAACACTCCCTTTTCTGAAGGCATATCGACTCACAAAGTAATATAAAAAAATAAAACTGTTAAAACATGAATTAAATTGTAAATAAATAAGATACATTTTGTGTAAATACGTACACTAAAATACAAAGAGATATTTATTAAATATATAACTTAACTATGATATGACTATTTTAGTGTAATAATATTATATTAGTATATTAAATAATAACAGCAAATTAATATTAGCCTAATGTTTTAGAGTTTATACCAGATAAATGTATATAGTGTTCTCTTAAAACATATAAGTTTGCATTAAACTTTTTTTTTCCCTGGGGCGGCCTACTGCCATGCACTTAAGCCTCAAGGGCCTTTTGCACACCCCGGAAACACCATGAGGACTTCCAGTCTACAACTTCAGCAGTTCAACAAACCGCCGAAAACAACCTATCAAGTCCTCCTGGGAAAACTCGCCACCCCTGTTCAAGCTACCAAAGATGGCATACCGCTCTCTTGCTATTGCTGGGCAATCAAAGAGCAGGTGCTCAGCAGTCTCCTCCTGCTCATTACACCTTCCACAGAGCGGATCCTCCTGAAGGATGCCAACTCTGTGTAGATGGTTCTTCAGGTGACCATGCCCCGTAATGAGACCAATGACCTTAGAAGACATTGATCGGTTTAATGAGAGAAGGTCCGAGGCCACCTTGGAGGAAGGTGACTGTAATACCATTCTACTCACTCTCAAACCCGGATGCAACCTCCACCTTCTACCATGCTCCGCGCGAATCCATTTCGAGACAACCCTAGAGGATTCACACCTTGGAACACCGCAGAATGGTTGAGGGCCCGTCATAATTGTTGCTGAGCCCTGGTTGGCCAGGGCATCAGCTCTTTCGTTCCCAAGAATCCCCTCATGACCAGGAACCCAACAGACGGTTACATTGTTGATTTTGGCAAGGGAGGAAACGGTCTGATAGCAATCCCAAACCAGTTTGGATTTGATTGCACAGGAATCCAGCGCCTTCAGTGCTGCCTGACTGTCTGTGAAAATGTTAATCGTCTTGCCCCTATATCGCAGACGAAGATTCTCACGAGCACATTCCATAATGGCTGCGACCTCCGCTTGAAAGACTGTCGGATACGGACCCATAGGAACCACCAGCTCCCTACATGGTCTCACTCCCAGAATTCCAGCGCCCGTGCCGCTTTTTGTTTTAGAGCCGTCTGTGTACCATTCGAGCTCCGCTGGTGGAAGAGGTTGCTTCCCCTCTGACCAATCATCCCTTGAGGGCAAAATTATCCTAAAGGGTTTGTCAAAGGAAAACTTTTGTGGCATCTGATCAGAGATCATGTGCAAAACATCCTCCTGTATCAGAGTGCCAATTCTGCAGTGCCCACCTCTGCAGCCCGACCAGAATCCCGTCTGCCGAAGACAGTAGGCACTCTTCCTGGCCATAGCTCGAATGACAATGTCCAGGGGGGCGAGATTAAGACAACAGTCCAGAGCCGCGCCTGGCGCACTAGGAAAGGCCCCGTGATAGCAAGGCTGGCCATCCTTTGGATACCTGCCAGACGTGCTACCACAGTCTTGGTTTCCGTTTTTGCCCACCATACGACAGCTCCGTACATTAGTGCAGGTCTGACAACGGAAACATAAAGCCAGTACAAGAGCCTCGGCTTCAGTCCCCAGGGCCCACCTATCACACGTCTGCATTGCATTAGAGACCACTTACCCCTGGCAATGACCCTTTCTAGATGAGGTCCCCAGTTTAGAACCCTATCTAGGATCACGCCCAGGTACTTGACCTCAGGCTTCAGCTCAACGGGTGAGCCTTTAAATAGAAAGGGACCAATGCCCTCCATCTGTCGCCTCCTGGTAAAGGCAACCACGGCAGCCTTGGTGGGGTTGACGGTGAGGCCAGCCTTATCACACCAGTTCCCACCATGTTCAGAGCAGCATTGGTCAGTTCCGTGATTGTTGTGTTGAACTTGCCACTCACAAGAATCACAATATCATCTGCGTACCCTTGTGCAAAGACACCGCTGCTATTCAAAGAATTCAGCAGGTCGTCCACAACCAGGTTCCACAGAAGAGGAGAGAGGACGCCGCCCTGCGGACAGCCCCTCGTAGCCTTCGCACTAACACTTGCTCCCATGAGGGTTGAAACAACAACCCTGTCCGTGAGCAAGGCCCCTATCCAGTCACAAACCTGACCATCAACGCCACGTCCCGAGACCGCATTGATAATCGCCTGAGTGGCTGTATTATCAAAGGCACCTTCAATGTCTAAAAAGACTCCTATAGCTACCTCTTTTTCCGCTAGCGTCTTCTCAATCCTGCATACCAATTGATGCAGGGCCGAGTCGCAAGATTTTCCTGGAGTGTAGGCATGCTGGTTAGGATGCAAAGGTCGCTCCAGAAGAGCTCCCTCCCATACAAACCTGGCAACCATCTTCTCCATGGTTTTGAGAAGGAAGGAGGACAGGCATATCGGCCTGAAAGACTTCGGCCGATCCATGCCCGCCCTCCCCTGCTTCGGTATAAACACCACTCTGGACACTCTCCAGGGTAGTGGGATGTACCTGAGAGCCACGGAGGCTCTGAACAGTCTGCACAGCTGTGGAAGGAGAATGTCCAGTCCCCGCTGCAAGCAAACCGGTCTCACCCCGTCGCCCCCAGGAGCCTTATAAGGACTGAATGAGTTAATAGCCCACTCAATCCTACTGAAGGTAACAATACGGTGCACCAGACTCCACTGCGAATGGGTGGCGCGACCCGCATGTCTCCCCTCACTTTCGGGTGGTTGTTCACCCTCATGAACAATACAGTCCGGGAAGTGTGTTCCCATCATAACTTTCAGAACTCCTTCCGGCTCAGTAATGTAAACACCTTGATCGTCCTTGAGACTACCAAGCGGCGAGATGGGATTCTTTGCCAACAGCTTTTGCAGCCTTGCACTGCCCTGCACACTGTCAATATCGGTGCAGAACTTCTTCCAGGCTAACCTCTTAGCCGTACGAACCTTGCGGTTGTACAGTGCAAGAGCCTCATGGTAGGTGTCCCAAGTGCCCCAAGTTTTGGCTCTCCTGAATAGAGCCCTGACCCTCTTCCTCAAAGAGGCCAGTTCAGAGCTCCACCAGGCTACCTTTGATCTGTTTTTATTAATAATCGGGCAGCTGAGATCGAAGGAGCCGACAATCGCAGAAGTTAGACCGTCAGCAGATTCGTCAAGCTGCGCCGCGCTGTGAATCCGTTTCCCATTAGTGGAATCAGAATCCAGCCGTGCCCTGAGGTTTTCCTTGTATGATACCCAGTTTGTGTTCCTCGGATTCCTATACTGAACTTTTTCCAGCATCTGTTCACCGATCTTGAAACAGATGTGAGCATGATCAGAGAGGGAAGGCTCGTCAGACACATGCCAGCCATGCATCCGACCAGCCACACCCTCCGACATCATGGTCACATCTAGCACCTCCCTTCTTGTCCTCGTGCGAAACGTGGGCACATTTCCAACATTTGCAATCATTAGACTACGGGACATTATGTATTCTAGAAGTAACTTACCTCTGTTATTGGTGTTGGTGCTGCCCCACGCCTCGTTGTGCGAGTTGGCGTCGCATCCCACCACCAGTTCCGCTCCACTCCTCCCAACATGGTCCACCAAGGCAGCCAGTTCCCTGGAGGGCGTGGACTCCGCATCATCATACGGTAGATATGATGATGCAACTAGCAGGGCTCGTCCAGTGCCAGCCACCATCAGCCTGACTGTGGCGAGATCCCTGCAACAAAATTCCAGAACAGGAATGCTGTCCACCTTGTTGCTTACAACAATACATGTCCTGGCATTTTCAACTTGGGCACTAACTATTTTCACCCCTGCCATTGAAAGCCCTGATATTTTTCCCTTGCTGATCCAAGGTTCCTGTATCAGAGCCACGTGGAAATCTTCCGACAGGAAGCGTCTGCAGAATACAGCCGAGGCAGCCTTATTGTGCTGCAGGTTGATCTGAAGAACCTTGATCCCCATGATCAACCGCCCCACCCCGCGCCCTCAGCTGGACCTACTCCACACCAATGAACACCCTCCAGCCCCCTCCCTTAAGAGTGGTTGAAGACTGCTCATCCATTAAAATTACGAGAGTTCTGGAATCTCCCGTGTGGACATCTCCAACAACCCTCCAGTCCGACACAGAGATCCCAGCATTCTGTTTGTCAATGGCTTTGAGAATGGTCGCAGAGTCCTTCTCGGCCATGGGACCATCAACCCTTAGGAAGACCTTGGTAGATCTTATGAGGTCTTTGTAGTCCCCACAGATCACCCCTATTCCCCCAGGGCCACCGATCCCCAGCCCCGGAGCCAGACCCCGCAGCCAGTCCCTGGTCTCGTCACTGCCACAGAGCATGACTAGAGCCCCCCTTTCCGGGAAACACTTTTTGAACTGCAGACACACACCCTCTACTGAGAGTACCTCGTCGAGAATGCGCCTCCGAAGTTCCATAGCCTCCTCCTCTGAGAGGCGCCTCTCAGGAAAATTCGCAGGGACCAAGACTAGCTTATGTCCCGTCAGAACCTCCCTGAATGTTTCTCCCAACCCCTCCTCCGTTGAGGGATTGGTACTCGTCGCTTGCGCTGCTTGCCCAGGAGGTGCGACCGGGCGCCTCTTCGGCAGGGGTTTTTCCGCCGAAGAACCGCCCGAGCGCCCTCTCTTCCCAATAGGAGTAGAGACCGCACCTGCAGTTGCCTCCGGTGCTGCCTCCCTCTGTTTCCTCAACTTTTTCCTTTCATTGGCCGACATCTTGCCCGTTTGCCTCCTCCATTGACTGTCCGGAAGCCAGGTGCCGTCGGCCTTTTTCTGCTCCATCGCCCAACGCTTGCGCAGTTTAAAGGGGAGCTTAAGGTTGTAGTCCATTACACATGCTCCAGTGTCTGTGTCCATGGACTCAACCCTTCCGCTAGCATCATCGAGTACTACATCATCGTCGATGGTGGTAGCGCTAGAAGAACAGGCAGATACATCCAAGGCCTGGGTGCCGGATGCAACTGCCCGTTGCAGTTCTTCCAGATCTAAATCTGTTGGTGTTTTTGTTGTTTTGTTAAAAGACTCCATAAAAGGTCCCACGAGTACCGAGGAAATAACGGTCCACCCAGCCAGAGCCCCGCATGACCAGGTAAGGCTATTTACGCTTGGGGGGGCGCCCAACCCCCAAGGGCTCCGTTTACGACGCACAACCCCTGCGCCATGCATCCCTTAGGCACGGGTCGCTTCACACCGTGGGATTGGGGTGCCCTCAGTCAAAAACAAGTTTTTGTGTGTGGTGCGATTCCAGGCGGACCCGGACTGGCACCACTACTGCGCGGCGCCGAGGGCCGTCACCGCGCAGAGTGCACACTCGAGACACTACCCTAAATCCTGGGGTTTTGTTGACAGCAGGGCCACCTCAAGCAGGACGCTAAGTAGCGTTTATCCGAGCCCAACCATTGGTTAGATGGTTGGATTCGGATCCCCCTTCGGTCTTGAGCGACACCTTGCGGTGCCGCCCCTGGAGAGGTACTTTCCCAGTTCATTTGGGATTGACCCGAACTAAGGTCAGCCCGTCTCCTAGACCCCAACTTACTTATTTAGCATTAAACTTACTTCATTCTCTGCTTTTCGAATTGATATTCACTAACCATTTCTAAAGATTTAAGTGAATAGAACCTTTTTTATACCAAAATTTAAAAGTGTGCAGTTACTATTGAACAGTTAGATATTAAAAAGTTTCTTCTTCAAAATAAATCGTAATTTTCAATTTAAAAATTTACAACGGCTGTTGTATAACATAATTTAAGGTATAAAATGATCTTGGTTTCCAACACTTCAACAGCCCTGGTAGAGTTTAAAGAGTAATAGTATGCCTTATCAGGAACCCAAAAAGTTTTGGATAAATTACGTGTATAAACTGTAGCTTTAAAATTTAAGATTTTTACGAAGCGTGTTGTGTATCAGACTTCGCTGAAGTTGCATGCAAAATTTCAAATACACACCAAATTTCATTCCAGATGTGTCCTACGGCCAGACAGACAGTCAAACAGAACAGACATTTTTACATTTCCTGGGCAGACGAAAGAGAACTTTGAAAATGAGTCAGCTAAATGAGTGATAGCTTTCAAAACACTCATTCTTCTCTATTTAGAAATAGACATACGTAAAAAATTTAAAGTCTTCACATGAAATCTCTCTCGAGACATTTTCTACATGGTAAATTCATATATTTGTCCAATTAGTTATGTTTCTTAGCGGAATTCAAATAATGAAACTTTCGGTGAGCTAGGATTGTACTACAACACGAGAGTGCGCTGTAATAAAACGCTGCCACATTGCAACAATACGTTGTTACGCCGAATAACAATGGCGATGTTAAGGGGAGCGGGAAGGCCCTATACAGTACCGACCATGTTAAATTCTACAAATTTAGGTACACTTTTCTCAGGAACCATTAAATCTATAGGCCTACAATTTTGTGTGTGTATTGTTATGATATTTATCTAACTACAGAAGCACAATGGTAAAAAATTAAATATAAATTAATAGATAATTTAGATTTTTTTTAAAGTTATTTAAAATTTCTAGTTTTTTTAGAAAAATATTTTTTTTGAAGCTAGTGTATTGTGCTACACTATCTATTCTGCTTCCATGGTTAGTTAATTAAGTGTTTTATAAGTGGAAAAAAAATTGGTTGCCATACCTCCATTGGTTTTTGAGAAAAATGTACCTTTGTTTAAAAAAACACAGTTTTCGGGAAACGACGTTTATATTTAAAACTAGGTACTGTACTGACTTTAGCTAGCTTAGAACATCCCAGCCCCATAGGCAGGGCCATCAGCATGCTCCTGATCCTCCTCTAGAACCAGTCTTCTCTTTTTTCTAGCTGTTCTGGCTTCCTTGGTCATTAGTTGTGCAGCTTTGTCGGCTTTCTTGAGTCGCAAAACATCAAAACCACGAAGCGCGAGCACTGAGTTTTTACTCAAAGTTAGGCCTAATTCATTGTAGATATCCAACTTACTGGCAAATCCATCATTGAAACTTAGCACTGCATCCAGCACACCTAACTTCAAAGTGTTCAGTCTCATAAACACATTTTTGGGGACTTTATTCCACACTACGTTATTAAAGCTTTATTTATTAAAACAACACCAAGAATCATCAGCTGTCATATGTACAGGTTAGCCAACAAAGAAGTCAAAAATACCAATCAATACTGCATCAGTAACAACACAGGTTGTACTATATGAAAGTTGTTCACAGTGTGGAGTAAAATTTCATGCCAAAAGCGCCGGTAGTTACTTCGTAAATAATTATTTTGCGTACTTAGGAAAATCTTGCAACAAAAAGTGGTATATGTTCTGAAACTGTACAAGTCTGAGTAACAAAAAATGAAAAAAAAAAACAGAAAACTAAAAAAGAAAATCAATTTTTTGCCTTCCCGCTCCCCTTAAAACCTTGTATGATTCAGTTTGGTTTGTATTTATTCTGGTAGTTTCTCGTTATCTTCGTACAAAAAACAGGTTTAAAAAAAATTCGTTAACGCATGGAAAATCCCTTGGAGTGAAACGAGTGATCATCAACTCGGTGTTGCCCATATAGAAATAAAGCTTCACTCAAAATTGCAAGTCTACAAATCAGATCTTATTTAAAAATCGTGCAGACATACAGACAGACGTATAGATATAAATACAGGCAGAAATTAACCTTTTCCAGCCACTCTCTTGAATTCATAAACGCTCAGCCAACTAATATCGGTATGCTGACAAACTATTCCAACAGAAGGGCTGAAACTAGTATGACATTTCGTGTACGAGATTATGAAAATGTAACCAATTTTAATAATTAGTGCAGTTCGTTCATCTTCCTCTTAGTACTCCGTTTAACTGTCGTAGACTTGTGTCATGGAATCTGGAGTCATGTTCGCCTGAAGAGATCTAGAAAATATCGATGGCGATGAATGTTATAACGAACATTTTGCATCGTTTCGACATCGGACGCTGTACTAAGAGGAAGGTGAATTGGAGCTAAACTCAACATTCACATTGAATTTTCCACGATATTTACGTTATGTAACCAATAGTTACATGAGATTAAGCCTAAACAAAATCTTCAACGTTGAAATTTTTAACAGTTTCTACATTTAGTTTATTTTATCTGAAATAAACATAATAACTGCTATCTAGCAGTTAGTTTAATCAGTTATTCACTTAAATGGTTGAAGAGCAGAATGTAATTAGACTATGATTATCACATTGGGTTAAACTTTCAGATATAAAGTGAGATAGAAATTTAAAGGGCATGATTTATTAGTTAATCATTGAATCAAAATGTAGTTTATAACTTTCTATGAAATGTGTCATAACTTTTATAGCAATTCAAAGTGTCATAACGGTGATGCTTTACAGAGTTCTAGCATTATATATAACAGAAACGTACATGGTTTCTGGTGCTAGCAGATTGGCAACTCTTATGTATTTGCTTAAACTTGGTTATCTTATCTTGTAAAGTTTAAACTTTACTATACAACTCTAAAGTCTTTGTTAGCTGTGAATTCTGACGCTTCTCTTTACATCCGTGATAAAATTGACTAAATTTTGTCTTGTATTAAAGATAGTTTCTAGAATAATTATTAAACAAACAACCATATAATTCGTATTCGTTATTTATACATTAAAAATATCTAAAGAACTCAGAACTACTTGAATTCAGAACACGAGTCTTGTACCACAGCACGATCACCACAGATAATTTGTTGATTTACAGCGTATATATGTAATATGTCGTTAACTCTGTGTAATTATATAGAATTTCAGCGTTTTATATTGGTTCTTATTTAACATCTTGTAAAACTGGTTAGTTAACCAAGTGGCAGTACCAAAACGTTTATGCACAGAGCTTATAAGCGAATTGATCTAAAAATATAGTAGATTGGCGATTTTACTATGGATAGCGTATGGATAGCACCTATTATATGCGTATCAGGTGAGTTGACATAATTATTTATTTATTCTCAAAAGAGTTTATATAATTGTTTTTATAATTTGTGTTTTAATGTCTGAAATCGTACAATTCTTTATAATCATCCCATCGTCAATAAATATTTCGCTGTCGGTTGTTATGTAGAATATTTATAAATTTTGACAGAGAATTCTGCTTTTATAGGAAGGAATAGTATTTAACCTTATATTTATGCCTAGATAATTTTTTATGCCTTATATTTATGTAGGTTGATGCCAACATTTCAGAAAATGGCTTATGTGGGATTTTTCCAGTCCTTAAACGTATTACATAACAATAAAACCTATAATTTTGTTCACAATGAAATACTCCTTTCAGTCGTACGCTATTCAAAATACTTTTGATTACCATAAGTTGGTTGTAGATAATGGTCTCTCCAACTATGGTCCACATTATGAAACCAATTTATTATCATTATGAAATAGTACGTTTTCACTACTGTTATTTTGTTTACGTCTTCCTTGGTCTTTGTTACTTAAAATAATTGTTTTGCCAATTCTCTATTGTTGGAAACATATACAACTATATATGTACACACGCTTACGTTGGACTGAGAAGCTTACTGCAGTCAAAAACAGTCTACTTTTGTGTTGGTTTACTAGTTTGGGTATAAGAGGTGGAGTGGAAAATGTTAATTGTCGGCTTTTTCTTATTGCATTTAATTAACCTAGATAGATGCAAAATCTCTTCACAGAAGCCGTTTTATATATATATATATATATATATATATATATATATATATATATATATATATATATATATATGAGTAAACAAAGAAACCTATGTAGGCATACATAGAAACACACTAAGTCATATGCTTCTCAAACCACTATGATTTATTTTGTTTTAATAGATTAGTTTTAAAAATAAATTTTTTACCTTCTCAGTGAGCCACTCGGCTAGCTACCTTTGTTTGTAACCTCGGTATTCGTGATCGAAGGTATGAATATCTTTAAACTTGATAAAGTATAGTATATGCTCTCAATGCCGAATCCCTGTTTACTATACAGTAGAACCCCTCATATCCGGCCACCACGGGACCGAGCCCCTGGCCGGATAACGATTCGGCCGGATAAACCAACCTACAGTACACAGCACTTGACGAAACAAAACAATTGTACTGTACTGTACTAACCGCACTGGAAATAATCAACGAACTGTTTACAGGTTAAACCTATTAGCTCAACTGAGGACAACACAGGAAAATGTAAACAAATAGATACACCAAAAATAACGCGAGTCGTGGGAGACTAGTGCGTGCAACTGCGCGTCTGCAAGCCATGGTAAATAAATTTAGATATTGGCTTCCGGGAAGTGGCCGGATAAACCGAGGTGCGGTAAAACCGAGGCCGGATATGAGGGGTTCTACTGTATTTATTATCCTACTTCTTTTAGTTTCAGTTTTATAAAATATATAAAGATAAATACCAAATTATTATGATATGCCTTATTATTGAAAGACGGGATATCCACTCGACTTCTGTAATTAGAATTAGTATATTCTGCCTTGTGTATTTCTTTGTAATAAATTCTATTTTTTATGGTCACGATGGGTTCATTATACTTGCTTTTTCGTCCTTTCAGCTAAACTGTAAATACTCCGTCCCACTATTTGAAAGTAATCAATGTTCTAGTACATATTGTCAATCTTGTTAATTAAATAACATTAAGAGTAAACTAAATGGTTTAAATACGTCACTGCTACCATCTATAGTCAAAATTAGATAATACTATTAAGCAGCACAGTATGCATCAACGCCAGCGAATGTTCATATTTGAAAATACAAAGTACTGAGACACTAACTGGCGTGTTACGTTGTGGTATTTCTATCAGCTGTCAAAACTTTTGCCAAAATTTAAATAAATGTTCTTTCCATTACTTATAAGTCTTTTTTGGCGGTATTTTGGGATAAAAATTACTTGTTCTATTCTTATATCCAAGCCATAACATATTTTGTCAAAAAATGTGCACTAGGTCTGAGTGACTGAGTATTATACAATTAATTATAGATCTGTACAAATATTCTCATTTGAGCACTGACATATATAAGGACATAACGAATATATGGTAGCCTGTAATTTCGATACATTTTACTGCTATACATTGGCAGCCTGGTAAACATATGGTTTTCCTGCTTACGAAAATGGATATAGATCTGACAACTTTATCGGTGTTATTAATCTAATAGGTATCAACCTAAAAGTTTTCTGATTGAGAAACTGGCCATGTTTCTTCATCAGAATTTTTATAAATATTGATAGTTCATAATTTAATTTTTTTGAAATATGTATGGTTACCCCAAATTAAAGTACAAAATATATTAATGAAATTTTCCATACATTCATTTATTCCACACTATACTCTAAAAGTATAGGATCTTATTAAAAACATAGCTTACATTCCAAGAAAAATTTTATTGTATCAATGATTATCATTGTGAAGAAGCTCTCAACCCCCTCATACAGTATCTCAGATGTAGACAGAGATTCAGAAAGTTAATTTCTGGGCTTGATATGCGTACAGATACATATAGACTTTACAATTCATTCTCTGGAGACTCTGACTTCAGAAGAGGTAGAATAACTTAGTTCACAGAAAACCCCAGCCATTAACCAGATGGTACATTCATAAAATCTCAATTTGCTCACCAATACAAAAACAGAAAGTAAACCTTTTATGTACTCACAGCTTACAGTAGGTAATCCATAAAATTCTAAAATGCCACGCGTTCGCACGATCATGGCGTTGTCGAACGCAATCTCAAATAAATAAATAACACAGTGTAGGCCTACGCACACAAACACATGACACAACATAAATCAATAAAAGTCCATGAATAAAAAAGCTGTAATATAGAGCTACAATCCATACTATATATAGCAAATAAGAATGGTTGTAATTAAAAAGAAATCTATAAACTTCATCGAGACACAAAAAACCAAACTCACTAACTCTGTTAAACCACTTCCACGAGAAAACTATACATTCACATCAATACAGTAAAATAGATATATTGGATATATTGTAACCAATACATTTAAAAAGACTGGTTACCAGTGACATATAAAACCAGCAACAAATTGCAGAACACAATATATATTCCAGTTTAGGTGTTTGCAGACTGCACTTTCTATGAACATTTTTATATAATCAAACGTTCCCGAACATTTAAAGCATGCTTAAAGAGCACATTTCAACCCTTAATAAAAGTTAAAAATTGTCTAAATTCACCGATTAAATAAACCTGAGCAATAACCGGTTTCCATAAAAGACAAAGAATAATTATATTAGGAAGACTTATAAATATAAAATAAATTTGTGAAAGTGAGAAATTTACAAATGATACAAGTGGAGCGAGGAACCATTCTAATTATGACATAACTGCAATAATATGAATACAAACAATGCGGTCTGCTCGAGCGAGATGTAACAAATAACGAGGAAGACACCTTGACCAGGGACATGTGTGCCAACCAGTCCGTGCACGATACTCAACCAACGAATTATAATAATGGAACGCGCTCTGGGCCGGAGAAACCGAGCCGAAATCCTGGGCTGCGTTCCGAGTCTGCAGGCGCTGGAAATGGGCAAGAACTCACTCCGCCCATATGGCAGGCATTATAGTAATGATCTAACATCACTTTAAAACGCCTTCTAGACTTAATACAATTGTTAGATACTACAATTTATTTATTATTACAAATGTTAGTAGCTGCTTTGTACCGTGGATTTTTATTTTTAGTTATAAAAACTGATTTTTGTACAATATAAAAATATCTGAGATTTTGACTTTTATTTTTTTTACAAAGTCTGAAACAAAGATTACAGGCATTAAAATATTTCCATGAAAAAGACAACTTTTTTATTGACAGTATTTTATTTCAAAGTAAACTACGTAAAATTTACAAACATGACACCCTTAATCTACGTGTTAGAAAAATATAAATAATTTTGACCAATTTTTGCCTTATTCCTAAGTTGGATTTTTTATAATGTCAAAAGTTTTCTGTACTTTCGATGTGATGAGATATTATTTTTTTAAATAGTTTAGTCACAGTTTTAATTAAATATAACTCGTGGCTTCCAGTGAATTCGTCATTAGTTAAATGCCCATTGAAAACACTACCGGTAAACTAGTTACAAACTCTCAATGTCAATTTAGAAGTGGTCGCATTTGTTTGAGATAACTAGAGCAAATAACAATATTTTACAATTTTCAATACATCATCACTTGATCTATTTAATTTACCCTTAGATTTAAAATCAATAAAAATTTAATGTCTTCTAAGTTCAGCATCATTGGCATTGAGTACAGAACTCGGTGAGTTCTTGCCCATTTTAAGCGCCTGCAAATCCATGGATACACCAGTAACGCACAGCTGTGTGCGACCTGAAAACACAACATGTGGCTTGTGCGCGTTCCAGTAGTATAAATCGTACTCTACTGAACCGTACTGCCATATTGTTCTCATAATGTTACTGTTTTAACCATGACGACCCGCCTATGAGAAGTTGAAATTAATTTATTTTGTTACATTAATTTTCTTATGTGTATTCCTACACTGTTTTTTATTTTTTTTATTTATTATATTATGCATTTGACAATGCCGAGATCGTATGAAACACGTCACGCTTGAGAATATAATGGATAGTTTTAAATGTCAGTACATAATACCAGATTTACACCTACAATTCCAGAACCAGATGGACATGTGATTGTTGTGAATTTTAAAAAAACTATTTCAATAAATAAAATACTATGCTATTGTACGTACTCCTTGTCCAAAATAGATGACACAAACAAACCTATATATCGTTTGGATTAACTGTACAGTCAAAACCGATAAATTCCTGGTTCTGCCAATTCATAAGGGAGGCTCACAGGCCAATTACTGAGCTCGTTTATTATTCAACAGCCATTGGCGGTCTCAGGTCGTGACGTCATCTGTTGAATACAGAGACACAGCTGTATTAACTTGGCGACTTAGATTAATTTAGGCAAATATATGGTGTATGAACGAAAGGAAACATTTTACATTTGTACATTGTAACGTCTATTTTCCTTTATCTTCGGTTGTAACGAACCATCTAATCTGTAATTTAATTTTTCTTTGTACTAATAACGTAATTAGATTTATATCATATTATAGAGCATAATCTATTGTTAATTTATCAACACTAATTAAATATAAGGAGAAAATATTGATTTAATATAAAATACTTAGTTTTGTTGTCTACTAATTGCCTTTCTGTAAAGTCTCGTAAACTCTAAGTTAGTTATACATTTGAAAGTAAGTCCTTTAAAAGTATGTTAGGTTCTTATGTCTCACAAATTACACAAAACTAATATTTTATAGTGTACTGAAAGTAAATTCGAAAGTCCTTTTGGTATTATCCAGGGTTTTCACTAAAGCTCTCACATGTACACATAATTTTAAGTTTTAACAAAACAACGAGTTATCACTTAATTCTGTGTGGACGGTATAATAATGCGTTAAATTGCATTTTTTTATTGTATGTGAATTTTTTGGAGTGTGAACAGTTGATGTACATAGACTAAAGCTTTGCTTTCTTTAAATATTTTGTGACTAACAGTTGAGTAATTTGCAGAGGTCACAGAGTTGAGGACTCTTCACTTACATGAATAAGCCAGGACTGGAACACAATTAGTGTCCGCCACATTGAGGTTGAGCTTCCTGTCCGTGTCAGATGATGTCCACGTACACACACTGCACTTCAAAGGAGTTCTAATGCCCAAGGCTTCTTAATCTAGGCTAAACAAGAGTTAATTAACCAATGTTCATATCCGGCCTTCAGATGTGAAAATCGTTCACTAGTTCAACTGCTATGTTATCTAATTGTAATTTTCTTGATAAGCTTATATAGGTTTTTTTCTTATTGTGGCAGAGTAAGTAGTTATGTATAAAAAATTCATACACGTATGGAAATAATCAATGCTGCTAACTGAATTACTATGTAATCAAATGTCTAAGGACTATTTTGTATAATGATTTAAGGAAACTTCACTCAGCCATTATATGAATTTCATAGTCACATGTTTAATGAATGGTTTGTAATGGTACTTAATTATAGCGAATGTTTACCTCATGTATTTAATATCCATGTATTCAATAACAAAGTTAATACGTAGTAACGCAAAACCGTTATGTCTTTTTTTCGGCAACGTGGATATGCAACATACTAGTAGCAGAGGAAATACTCGAGCACATTATCATTTTGCTTTATAAGAAAGTACGAGTAATTTTCCACTCGATTGAGAGTCTGCGTGTTATCCCACTAATATTATAAATGCGAAAGTTTGAATGTTTGGATGTTTGGAGGTTTGTCCTCGAATCACGCTGAAACTGCTATACGGATTGTGCTGAAATTTGGAACAGGTATAGCTTTTGGTCTGAATTAACACTTAGAGTGCTTTTTACCACCCATAACGCATTCATTTCACCAATTAAAGTAGATTTCAAATTGAAAATTTCGTTTGTTTACATTCGAATGTTATGATAAGAAAGAAACGTAATAACGTTTCATAATTCAAATTAAACTGGCACTAAACAGCTGTTGACAGCTATAATTCGACAAACTTTCTGAAACATCTGTTTACATTTAAATTTTATCAATAATAAGTAAACAGGGCTTGATCGGTAGTGTAATGCAGATAGTAAATAAAACATTAATATATAAATTTTACTCCAGATTGCGCCAGTGACGAATTAAAATCATCTAATGCATTAAATACTGTTATAAAACTAACCTTAATGAACAAAGTTATGAATGTTTTCACATAAGTTACTTTAAACTGGTGAGCTTCCTTGACATTATGGTATTACATTTTAACAATGGATTACGGAAAAACATAGAAATGGATACTAACATACCTTAACGATTCATTCTTTCCATGGCTACAGTCCAAAAAACAAGTGTAACGCAAAACTTAATAACGATTATTTTGGAATGTTGCATAACCTTAATAAGGATTTTTCCCTTATACCAGAAGTACATAAGAACAAAGTAGGACTTCCCCCTAGGTCGTAATAGGCTTTTCAGTCCTAGCAAACTCAACTATGCCAACACGATTTTGACCAAAATAGATTTCCGAGAACTATATAATCGAACGTATATAGTATTTTAATCGAGGCAATATGGCAAGGTAACCTGTGTCATAGTAGGTAAGTGAATTTAAACGGTCTTAAGTAGGCACTTTTTAAGCGAAGTAGGCATCTCGGTCCTATCTAAATATATATATATTTTTTCTTCGTCAGAACAACAAGAGCAAACTCTACTATGGTACTTACTGGAAATATCTTAGACCTGAAATATATAACAAGGACTGGAAATATACGCTTTTTGACCAAAGTAAGTTTCCGAGACCTGTGTGATCCGAGATTTGTGTTTTCTTGATCGGGATTACAAGGCAGATTCAGCTGTGACGTTATGTATATAATTAATTAGAACCAGAAATGCTCCTACACGTGCCAAACATGAATTAACTTAAACTCTGATACTATTTACCACGAACTTAATAATATCTATCTACCTGATGTATGCCTATTTACGTTTTAAAATGTTTGTAGGACTCCCATCATAATTGCTTTTTATAAGGACTTTCGTTCTAAAGATTGCGTGCGAAGCGGCGGGTATCAGCTAGTTAAGAATAAAATATTAAATATCTGTAACTATACTTCTGTAAATACACCAAACGTAAACTTGTTTATAACCTATAATGTTGCCTTATGCTGACAAAAGTAGACTTTACTCTGTGAATTTAATATTAAGAAGCACACGTCTTAATATTAAGCAGTTCAAACATCAAACGAAATGCAAATTACAGAAACCAATTAACTAAATGTCCCAAAAGCAACTCAGTAATTTTTACAACGGATCATAAACAGGACATGATAACTATTGTACATTCTTGAATTTTTGAGACCAAATTATTAGGATGAAAGAAAACTCTGGAACATATTATTTCTTACAGTATAATAATGAAAGAGAATAACTTTTTTATTTCTGGTGCATATAACAACAACAAAATTTACATATAAGATATTAAAGAAGACTTTTTTATTGTTATTTCGTAAAACAATTGAGTGAGTGTCTTTTCTCTACTTATGGTCAACTGCTTCTTGGAATTAGGAAGAAGCAAACATTTGAAGGTTATCATTTCCGCTGATATTGTCAAAATGTGTTTTAAAAAACCATTGTCCATAGTAATAGGTAATACTCATTACCTATTATACCATAGTAATACTCATTATCAGAATCGTTTTCAATTTCCTCTATTGCCGCTAAAAAATAAAATGTTTCAGCTGCATCATGCCTTAAGGTTTTTCATTATCAGACTAGTTTTCAATGTCGTATATTACCACTAAAAATAAACCATTATTCAGCTGCATCACGATATTCGGTTTTTCATTATCAGACTCGATTTCAGTGTCCTCCACTACCGCTAAAGAACATATGCTGATACACCTTCTACGTCAATCATCGCACCGATGCTATTATCGACCTGAATCCATTGATTCACATTTATTATATTTAAAAATTATCAACCTATTATAGCATTACTAATTTTTGTCTTTACAATTTACACATTATTCCGAATGTTGTTCAATATGTGTCAACAAATATAAAATAACTTTGGAAAATTAAAAATCCTTACTCTTCTAAACATTTGACTCCCTACACTTTGTTGACTCCATCCGGATAGACCTAATATCTGAATAAATGAGGTCCGGATACATGAGATTGTACTGTACTAATATAGTACTCGTATTTTTGCGACTATGATTGGAGCGGCTATTAACTGTAGTGAACGATTGAGCGACTGAGTCTGGTCATCATCAAAATCCCTTCCATACTAATTTCATAAATCTCAGTACAATATATTAATATGCTAAATCTCAGTACAAATCTCTTAATAATGTAGCATATTTAATTTTCTCATGCATTTGTAGCCACCAACGTTCAGTCTCTGATAGAAACCCTTACGAAACCATATTTAAACAAAAAACATTACTGCCATTATCAAGCATTTATGAGAATTTTTAAATTCCTATGGGAGTTTAGACCACTTGGAATACTTGGTTAGGTATAAAAAAGGTTTTATTGGAGGGTCTTTGAGGACGACAGGGACGGTAATCAAATGCTTCAAACTCTCCTCCACCAATACGGTTTTAGCACGTTATTATTAGATCACAAGCCTTCATTTCCGACCAATAAATGTAGTAACATTAGCTCACAATTTCTGAAGATACCTTAGAGTTGAAAATAGAGTTCTTTTTGAAAACCTCTTTCGATAACTTAACCTTTTGAAAATGAACACAATCGCTCCATAATAATCGCTACTGCGACAATGGTCGCTTCAGGGACAGTACACCTTAAGAACCTTAAGAATATCAAAACATCCACGGGTTTGGACATTCATAAATTTAATTACGTAGGTTTCAATGTTAAACTATAAATTTCGCTTCAGTATAAATTTATATTTATTATCAACTTGAAGGTTTTAAACGATTTATATTTCTTTAGTGTTTTTGGATAAATACATTCTAGGATAGATACCCGAGTATCTACTAAAAAATTTACTCCACATTTACCATATCTACTATTTACTCTGTGGTGTAAACCACACTAATTTAGTGCAAAATCCAATTCGCTGCTTGAAATAAATTGTAGAAGATTTACCAAAGCTAAACCAACAATTAAGTGAGTTGGTTCAGTTCACATACGACAAAGGATATAATGTTACTGTCAGATACAATATACAATAACAGACACAGTCACGTTACACTCATGTGTATAGCTTACGTGTCCTGCTTCCGTAAAGCTTGGATACTCTTAATAAAATAATATTATCAGCCACTGCTTCATTCACGTGTAATATACAAATAATGTATATAATACGCAAGATACACATACGACAAAGGATATAATGTTACTGTCAGATACAATATACAATAACAGACACAGTCACGTTACACTCATGTGTATAGCTTACGTGTCCTGCTTCCGTAAAGTTTGGATACTCTTAATAAAATAATATTATCAGACACTGCTTCATTCACGTATAATATACAAATAATGTATATAATACACAAGATAGGCGTAATTCTGTATCTTCCTATCTTTTTTTATAAATAACTTAAATTGGCAGAAAGAACATAGAAAGTGTGTGTGTAAAATTTATTTAAAAATTAATATTAGAGGTTTCGTTTTACTAGTTTTATCTACTATTCAAGAACTTTAACTATAACAAATTATACGACAAGAATATTTACTGATATTTAAATTAAATGTTCATAATAAATTATTCAATTTATTACGAAACCTAATTTTAGTTTTACATACCAGTGAAAAGTTTGTAACAGCAATAATAAAATATTGATTTCTTTATTAGTTATTATATGTTGAGTGGAAGAGAGGACTTTAAATTCTAACTTCACCTCTACAATGAAGACATTTTTCATTTCATATTGGTTTGGTATAAGCTTTCATATCGGTTTGATGTAAGCTTGAGATACTTTTTACGACATTTGTGTAATTCAAGTGCCGACAGTATAGAAGTAATCTTTGATAGGTTTTTGATAGAGAATTGGCTAAATTCTTATTTAATTAATTTAATTCCCCGATATTTTTGTGACGACATGGTGTACCGTAAAATTTGTAGTCAAATGGTGAAACGTGATTCGTATAAGAAACGTGACACTAAGAATCGTCACCCTTTCTACTTACTTACTATTACTTATCTACATACCGAACAGTTTTTATAAGAAATGTTTTCTTTCACATCTTAAATTTCAATTTTTAATGTCGATTCATTGTTTATAAGTACCTTTGCCTCTTTAGAACTTGCTTCTCGTTTTATAGAAACATCAATTTTTAATTTCGTTTCTCTGTATTATACGAGTAGATTGCTTTTCATTTCTATTTCTCGGCACTTCATACTCAACTCTTTCAGCTTTTAATTTTGATGTCAGTCCATGAATTTCTCTCAGGCTTTCCTCTCTTAGTCCTCTTTCGTTAATTAATTTCTTTGGTGTGGATATGGGCACTGTACAATGAACTGTAATTAGAACTACATAAGACGTCACATTGAAATTACTGTAATTTAAATTTGGGATAAGAGAGCTTACCTCTTCATTACACAGGCGCTGCAATAATAAACATAACAAATTCTAAACTTTTAATAATGGAGAAATTATTAATTTATATGATGAAATACGATTTGTTCCAGATAATATAAAATAAGTGTATTGATTATAATCTAAACACAGAAACCTAATACGGAAAGCATTCAGTTTGTTTATAAATATTAATATGTCAGTCTTATCAAATCTTTTCACTGTACACTTCCCAGAGAAGAGACAATTGGATACGGATTAGTAGTTTTAGTAGAATTTTCTTGGTTAGTAAGTAAATCAGTCCTTTAATATTGTGATAATATGGAGTCACTGACATATTAAATGTGATGCAATACATTAATTCTACGAATTTAATTTGATTAAATGAATTGAGACTACGTAAACAAAATAACAGATTAAAAATAAGCCGTTACCTTTTACTTATTTCATTGCCGAACTGTTAACCTTAATATGAAGAACTTGGGTTTAGACATGCAAGCTTGGACTAATCTATGTATGCAATCCATTGTTGTCCGAGTTCAACATTCAAAGTATAATTCGATTTTTATATGTTGTCCATTAAAATATACTTCGGTAAATTTATTGTAAAAATCAGTAATCAGTCGTAGAAATTTAAATATTTTCTCTCTAACACTTTTTGTCAAGGGCTCATAATCATTTATCAATGGTTAAAATTTAAAGATTACTAACATTATTAAACAAAAATATAATTAATGAATGATATAAACAGGGCCTCGCCCATGTACGTTGTGTCTACGACATGTTTACGATGTTTTGCGGACTGAAGTAAGTATATACTAGGGTAATTCGGAAAGTAAGGTTCAAATCGCGTTAACCAGACAAACAGTAAGCGAGCAGCGAAATGCGCATGCGCCCTGACTCCCGGCATGCATTGCGCGCAGAACGACGCCATTTGCAGTAAAATCGTTGTAGTCTCCTGTTGTCTGTGCCTTTTTAAAATGTTTAAAACTAGTGCGCGGCAGTGCGCTGTGTTTCTAAAATTTATCCGCGAGGGATTTTGCGGAAAAAAATTTTAGAAACACGGCGCAATGTAATCAACTTAATTCACGATAAATTACCAAAAGAAGGGCGAAAATTATGAGCTTGCAGTTTTATAGTTCCCCTTACCGCCAGTTCTGATGGACATCCGCGGTGTTCTCTCATTGGCCCAGGCGTATCCAACTGGAGAACAATAGCCTTCTCAGATCTAACTGCAGTACAAGACAAGTTCTGATCAATTCAAGGCAGTGAACCACCTTCCTAATAATTTAAAGTTACCAGAACTAACTTGCTAAAGGATTACACATTCGTTTTTATCCTAACTTCTCACAATCTAATTAAAATTAAATCCCAATATTTCTTTCCCAAAATTTTCATTTAATTTAAGTTTTAATTCAAAAATAAACCAATGTAGCTTTAAAAACGCTACACTAGCCATCTCACTTTTCCTCATGGCCAAGATGACATTGCCTTCAAGTTTAATGTCTCATCTTTTTGCGAGCTGAATCATCACGAATATCCTAAAATTTCATATTGCAGTTTTGGAAAGAATCTTTCCACTTGAGAATGATACACAAAGTTCTCTTAGACCAGGGTACTATTTTATTTTGAGATTAAAACGTCTCGTGTTGTACGTTGAAATATATGGTGACTTCCACCTTTCTAATATTAAATAAATTAACATTCAGAGATGCTTATTGAGCAAACAATAGTAACAAAAGTTCAGCCCCCACGCTGCCTTCACGTTTCAAATTAGAGGCTCCCTATTTTCTGCTCCAAGAGATTCTTTATTTCGTATCAACAAAGTTACAAATAAGATTGATAATCTAATTTGTTAGTTAGACAGAAATGATTTTGTTTGTTTAAATCATTCAGCTATATATATGATAAGAAATAAAATATTCTTTCTTCAGCAGTAGATTAGCAAACTATGTACATCTATGGTGTTAGTAATACAACACCATAGATTAAAACAGTATTAAAACAGATATAAATTATTAATATTAATGAATTAGATTTGGATTAATTGTGTTTAAATACAAAACAGAAAAAACTGTTTAAAATCTTTTAAAACTTGCCGTATTTAATACCATTATAAATTTTTTTAATAATTATTGACAATGTATTGATAAGAAACAATTGAATTCTTATCGAACACGGCTGGCGAGAAATAGATAATTTTCAGTTTAATTATCCAGTTATCTTTAGGAAACAAAAGAATACGTATATAAAGAAGATTGTTACATTAGTCAGAATCACACCTTTAGTGATTTAATTATAGTTATGTGCTCACCAGAAATTATTTTTAAGGGGTAGTTAGGGTTGAAATTATATTTCTATCCTGATTATTTCAAAGCTAGATGAGACAATAAATTATAAACTTTAGTTGTGTAGAATAAGGAACATATAACAAATTTTGTAACTATTCACTTTGAGCCTTTTTATATACACACTTCAATATAACAGCAATGTCAGTCTGCAATATAACCTGCGCTCGAACTCTATCGGAGTTCAAAACCATTCCCAACTTTCCTCACCCAATACAAACAAAACAATGACACCACTACAGCAATGACTTGTCAAAACAATTATGAACCACAAATAACGCTTTTGGACGTGGTTTCTATTGCATGAGTAACTACTTAGTGTTTAACCTTAAGCATAGAACTTTCTCGATTTTTTAAATTCTCTATATAAATAAATCAATTTCCTTAACCAATTTAACCAACAACGCAGTACATTGCGCATTTATTAACTTATTAAACTGGAAATTTATTATAGCCTACAAGATCGAATGAAACCAATTTTCGAAAGATAAATAGACTCAACAAAACTATTAATACGTTTAAATTATCTTGATTTAACAAAATATTATGCAACTTTAGCTAAAATTATCAAGATACATTAAATTAATATTCAATGTAAATATTATTATGTCCTAATTCCAAATTAATATAAGTATAGAAATCATTTATAAACTAAACCCAATTAATTCATTATATATTTATGTATTTACATTTCAGTACAAAAGTCATTCATATTACGGATATGCCGAAATTTATATTGTTCACTGTCCAGAAGTAAAAGGTAAAAAAAAACTAAAAATCTTTTTGAAAATAAATCCAACAATAAACAAGTTGCACAATCAATTTGTTTGAGTTGGTTATAAAACTCTCACTTTACGTATATTGCAATATTATATAAGTAAGGATAATGATTTTATTGTTTCATGACTATAGGGTTGGATATTAGGCTTTTCTTGTGAACACATTTATAACAATTTAAAGATTCTGGGCAGTTAAGTTTTCTGTCCGATTTCCCTTCTTTTAAGATATGAATAAACGATTCAGTGCTACTTGTGCAGGGTGAGTAAGGCCACCCACCCTTGAGATGTGTATAGTGATCATATTAATTAACTATAACAGTTATTCTTTTTATATAGCTCTGGATTGACCTCAGGAACAAAATTAAATAGTTTATATTTTAAAAATGATCCACGATGCCTCATTTTGTTTAGAAGGAGGAATTTTCGAGAAATTATTAAATGCATGAGTGGATTACGTAATATCAACAATTTACACATAAATAAAACGGAATAACCTTATTTAAATTGCGTTTCAAACTATTGTTAAGACAAGCAATTTGGTTATAGGTTACAATATCCAACAGACTATTCACGTGCAATTTCCATAGTTTTATAAATAAAAAAAATTAACTTTTTAACGATAATTATTGATATATAAATACGAGTGTGGTGTCGATACTGTGGCTAAGATTTACACTTTATAAACAGCCAATTTATTAATGTTATACAACATGAAGACTTCTTTGAATTCATTAAGTTATATTTACAATTTAATAGTATTTAATGCTGTACTGAGATATTTGCATTGTTTCCTCTGCCTAATAGTTTCAGTTGAGGTAATATATATATATATATATATATATATATATATATATATATATATATATATATATATATAAATGAATGTTTGTGTTTGTCCTTTATGGAATCGTATACTATTTACCGACCATTACGAAAATTTTTATGTATATGTATTTTTCCACAGACAAGGTTTATATGCTATGCCCATTGATGTAATTCGCCACCAGGCAGTGCTGAAAATGATACAAGTTTTCAAAGCGCCTTCACACTAAAAACAGCAATTACGAGACAGTTATGTACATTAATTAATAACCAAACACTATATTGAAGTTATGATGTATATTTGTCTTGAAGATAAATTTCTCATTGAACTTAAAGTTTGAGTATTAGACCACTTTATAATAAATTATATGTAAGTGTATTATGGCTATAAACATACACAGATTTTCTTGATCGTGGCAACAAGGCAAACTCGACATCGGCACTGGAAATATAATTCACTTGAACCAGAAGTGCACATACACGGGCAAAGCTTACGAAAAGCGTGCGAAGCCGCGGGATACAGCTGGTGTTTCATATTTATAATTGCTTTCTTCACTAAACAATAAGTTCTAACCCAACCGGGACTGACACTGACGTTAATACATGTTCTTTTTCCTTAGTGACTGATTTAAAATAATCAACTTGACCTCTACTGTGATCAGTTTAAGGTGATAAATCTCTTATAGTTATGGATACATTGCCATTTAAGAACCATCCCTATATTTTCTTTTCTCTTCATTGTAATAGTACTATTTATGGTCAACATAGATTATCTTCATCAAATCTTTATCCTTAATAGTACTCGTTTAAGTTATTGTCCAAAGAGGTATTTAAATGTATAGTTTTGTAGATTTTGTTATAGATTATGTATTGTGTGATGTATCTGCATTAACAGTGAGGGTCAATTATTTTTTAATCCGCTATCCATATTTTGTGTAACACCAATGGAGATTTGTTTTACCGATAGCAAATAAAAGGAATAAATTTTGTTTTATATTATCTATACGCTTAAAAAGCGTATGTCTCTGCTGGTGACATAAAAAAAACAAATGGTTAAAGTTAAATTGCGTGAAACAAGGGATTTGTTGTGCCTGTCATTTATATCATGCGCTGCCTACGACGTATCCAGACAAAATGTTGATGTGGAGATGACGGCAGGCATTAGTCAGCCGTGACGTCATTAGGACAGGAAATAGTGGTGATGCTAAGTGACAAATCGTCACTCATAAGTTGGCTCCAGTTTGTCACACTCAATTTTGAATGAAAATTTAATCGCTCCTTGATCTCATAAAAGAGAAAAAACAACTTACGATTTTACTACATATAATACTACCTTACGGATTTCATCCAGGATCGACATTTTCCGTAAATATTAGGTACTATTTATTTAAATAAAAATCACATTTTTAATGAAAAAATCCAAAATACATAATTATATCAGTTATACTGATAACACAGTTATATTTATATATTAAAATGAAAATATTCATAATTATTGTGTATTAGCTGTTTTGTAAGCTCTTCGTAAGCTTTGCCCGTGTATGAACATTCTGGTTCAAGCGAAATGATATGTACAACGCCGATGTAGATTTGGCCTTGTTACCACGATCAGGAAAATCTGTCAAAAGTGTGTTGTTTATATTTGTATCCATACATGTACTTTATTATAAAGTGGTCTTCTATTCAAGTTTTAAGTTCAATAAATAATTTATTTTTAAGACAAATGTACACCATCTTAGCGCCTTCAAATAGTTTTTGGCTACTTAATATACGTAACTGTGTCGTGATTGCAGTTTATACCTTGCAGGTGCTTTCAAAACTTTTATGTTCGCAGCCACTGCCTGGTTGCAAGTTACATCAATGGGCGTACAATATAAACCTTCTCTATGGAAAAATAAATGTACATACAAATTTTCATAATGATCGGTCAAGTAGTTCACGATTCCATAAAGGAAAAAACACACAAATTAATTTTCATTCATATATATATATATATATATATATATATATATTATATATATATATATAGAAGACCCATAAAATCACCATATGCCTTTGAATTGAAAAAATTCAATTTAGAGTTATAAATATGTTAATATTCGTTCAAGGCAATGCAAATGCTATACATTCAGAGTTATCAAGTAGTCTATAAGGTTTTCGCCGTACATAGTTGCTCTATAGTTTTGTACTACGTAACATTTAAATGATAACATATCACAGTATATTCTGTTTACTCTTTATCATGCACAGTGACGTAGGGAGCACTCAGCTTTGCTGATATATGCAAGCTGTATTACTGTCAGACTTAATAATCTGTGTAGGGGTTTACTGCCTAGTTTTGAATTTACTATTGTTCGTATCCACATAATATACTATTAGTTATGATTCTTTTTGTTTAATAACATAGTCATATTTTTTGTAATACCTGTAGAAATAAACAAATAAATTGATTCTTCTGTGAATAGAGAGTGAATGCCAATAAGAGTATGATAATTTTTATTAATTATCATAATAATAAAATTATTGTATTAGGGATATTGTTTTATTTAACGAATGTACTACATTTTTTATTTTCAAATTGCAATTTTTATGTTATATTCATGATGTAATTTTACCATTAAACGTAATTTACTATTAAACATACCAGTGTTAGTATTTACAACAGGATTGATTATTTTTTATTTTATTTATTTTTATTTAGAGTTTAAGTGGAAGAGAGGACTTGTAAGTTCTAACTTCGCCTCTCTGAATAAAGACATTTTTCATTTAATCTCATTCAAAACTAAGTCAATATATTTTAGTTATATTATTATATGTTAATTAATCAAATATTTCAAGAAAACTACAATTATTGAAATTCAATTTAATTCAAATATTCATTTTAAGAAATTCCGTTGTTATTGCTGATATAAGTATTTGCTTTTCTATTGTTAATTCTACAATACTTAACTTGTAATAGCCAGTATTGCATACATATCATGAATCAATTTACATAATTTACAGATTTATTTCAAAATAAAAGTAAAAGAGGGACAATAAAATTCACTAGTATTAAAAAATTAAGTGAACGTAATAACTGTAGAGTAAACTGTAACAACTGAGTCAGTAATAATGGTTGTCATTTGTTAAATCTAGTATCTTTTAGTCCTCTATCATATCCTAATATTTATATTTTTAGGAGTGGTAGATATTACAAAATTTCATGCATAATGTGTTTAATAAAACTTTTAAAATATATAAAGTTACATTATGGACTCGCTATGGAGAGTAATTATCACTTAATTTTTCAATCGAAACTTATATCAATAATTTACGTAGCCTTTAAGAATTTCTTCGGTGCCATAAGGATTAGAAAATTCCGAATTCAGCTTTAACTCTTTAGCTTTTCCTTGGATATTATTAATATTGATTTACGGTTATTATGAGCTACTGGTTGAGATTATGGATATTATAATTAAGTGTGGAGATGTTTCAAGCAACCAAAAATTACCAAGAACGAATACGTATATATATACTCGCCTTCGGCTCGCTGGGGGCTACGCCCCCAGGCCCCCATTTGGGTGTTGGCTAAATTCGGGGATAAGCGTAGTTCGGTGATTGGTTTAAATTCAGACGTGAAGTTTCCAAATTTTATGTATCCGTTCTCGAGAATCTTACGGGTCGTAATGCTTCGCAAACGCTCAGCCAAAAGATGTGTGGTGTATAATATTAATCAATTGATGTGGTAGAAGAGTTAAGTTATGTGTTCGTGAAATTTGGAGACAAGAAGAATTTGGTTTTAACCAAAGTCAGAGGACGTATGTATACCATAGTTTAATTTTCCGGATTTACCCAAACTTTTGACTTTGAGGGCGTTTTGCGGCTTAACCGTTAGAGATACGACAAAAAAGTGACTGAACCTTTCTTGTCGGAAATTTAATTTTGTCTTTTGATTTGTGCCCTCAGATTTGATCTACGACCTATGGTTTAGTCGGTACAACGCTTGGAATAAATGTCTGCACTGGTGGGGAAAAGAGCGATTTGGTGATTGGTAAAATTCGGACATGAGGTCATGCCAGGAAATTCCCTGGGGGGGTTTAATGTTACCGGGGGGGGTTAACATTTCAGGAGGTTTAATGTACTCAGGAGCTTATCTGGTCATACCAGGAAATCCCGGGGGGGGGGGGTTAATGTTACCGGGGGTTAAGACACCAGGGGGTTTAATTTACTCAGGAGGTTATCTGGTCATACTGGGAAATTCCAGAGGGGGGGTTTATTGTTACTGGGTGTTAACACACACGTGGTTCTCTTTTAGAGGTTGTTGTGTGTGTTAAAATAAATACATTCTCTATGTCACTATCTACTATTGGCGTTTAGCTAACGCTCAGCCAATTCCCTGGGGGGGGGTTGTAATCACTCGGTAACGTAGTAATAATTGTTAAATCTGGAACCAGAATGAATTTAACAAATCATAGTAGCAAAAAATCTAAAACAACCAAAATGTGCATTTTGTAAAAAAAACACGATAAATATTTTACCATTGAAAGCGATTTACAGGCTTACTAAAGGATATAAGACAAAAGGCTACTGGACCTTTTTTATAGATCTCATAGTTTTCTAGTTACTGAATGATAAAGATTTAAACTCCAATCAACGGATCGGCTGATACCGACTCCAGAAACAAGATTTATACGTATCAATCACAAAATAATTGCATTTAAACGCGTTTTGAGGTCGAACCATTGTAGATAGGTCAAAAAGTCACTGGACCTCTTTTGTAGATCACTTCATTTGCTAAATCAAACCTTTGTTTTATTTTGACTTCCGACCAACGGTTTTGCCGCTATCGACACCAAAAACAAAATGTTGACGTGAAAATTACATAAATTTTGCACATAATCACGTATTGCGGTTATACCGATAGAGATAGGGCAAAAAGTCACTGGACCTTTTCTGTAGATCACGTAATTTGCTAATTTAATGGGTCAATCAGATTTGAGCTACGACCTACCGTTCGGCGGCCGCTATCGGGCTCGAAACATTATTTTTATCGAAAAAATCTCTGGAATTTCAAATGTTCGAGCGTTTTGTCGCTTAACCATGGAAGATAGAGCAAAAAGTCACTGGACCTTTTTTGTAGGCCCCCAAAGTAAACGCTTGCAAATTCGGGGATAAGCGGAATTCGGTGACTGGTTAAGTCCGGACATTAAGTAAATGACAAGGGATTTAAAAAATTGACCTTTTTCATAGATTTTTTTCCGGATTCGTAAAAACTTTTGACTTTGAGGGCATTTTGCGGTTAAACCGTTAGAGATACGACAAAAAGTGACTGGACCTTTCTTGTTGGAAATTTAATTTTGTCTTTCGATTGTGCCCTCAGATCTGATCTACGACCTATGGTTTAGCCAGAAATGAGCTCGGGAGAAAAGTCTGCACGGGCCAGCTATCTTGAATTGTTTAGTATAAACATAATAAAAACCGACCTCAAGGCAGTATTTTAAGTCGAACAGGGGGTTTAATATCACCAGGAGACTATCTAGTCAAGGCGAGAAATTCCCTGGGTGGGTGATTAATGTTAAGGAGGTTAAGACAAGAGGGGGTTTAATTTCGTCAGGATATTGTCTGGTCATATGAACAAATTCCCAGGGGGGGTTAACGTTACCGGGGGATAAGTCTCCAGGGGGTTATCTGGTCATACCAGGATCTTCCCAGGGGGGGGGTTAAGAGATTTGGTGACTGGTAAAATTCGGACATGAGGTCATGGCAGGAAATTCCCTGGGGGGGTTTAATGTTACCAGGGGGGTTAACACATCAGGGGGTTGAATGTACAGGAGGTTATCAGGTCATACCAGGAAATCCCCGGGGGGGGGGTTAATATTACCGGGGGTTAATGACACACTTGGGCCTTTTTTAGAGGGTATTGTGTCTGTGAACATAATAAATATTCCTCTGTCCCTATCTACTATTGACGCTTAGCTAACGCTCAGCCAACTCCCGAAGTCACTGAACCTTTTCTGTAGATCACGTGATTTCCTAAATCCCGTTTAAAATTTGTTTTGAGTTACGACCAACCGTTTAGCCGCTATCAAGCCCGGAATGTAAATTTTTAGGTGAAAATGTCCAATATTTTCACTTAATCGCGTTTTGCGGTCAAACTAAGGGAAATATAGTAAAAAGTCACTGGACCTTTTTTGTAGGTCATCTTATTTCCTAAATAAAACGTTAGTCTTATTTTGACCTCCGACCAATGGTTTCGCCGCTATCGACCCCAAAAACAAAAGTTTCGCGTAAAAGTTACAACAAAATTGTACATAATCACGTTTTTCGGCCAAACCAATCGAGATAGGGCAAAAGATTACTGGACCTTTTCTGTAGATCGCGCAATTTGCTAATTTGATGGGTCAATCAGATTTGAGCTACGACCAACGGTTCGGCCGCTATCGGGCTTGAAACATTATTTTTATCGAAAAAATCTCTGGAATTTCAAATGTTCGAGCGTTTTGTCGCTTAACCATGGAAGATAGAGCAAAAAGTCATTAGACCTTTTTTGTAGTTCACTTCATTCCTGACCATGAATTTTCCGTCAGATCCGAGCTAGCTCCAACGGTTCGCCCGCTATCGGGCTTACAAAAAATGCCTGCAGGGGTGAAGAATGCGCGATTTTTTGGGAATTTTTTTGAGGGGTTGAAAATGAAAAATTCTCACTTTTCGGGATTTTCCTGGTGGTTACACGTGGAAAGCTATCTGTGTACCAAATTTCAAGTCTCTAACTCATCTGGAAGTAGGTTAGAATTAGTAGCTCAATCAGATTTGAGCTACGACCTATCGTTCGGCCACTATCGGGCTCGAAACTTTATTTTAAGCGAAAAAATCTCTGGAATGTCAAACATTTCCGTGTTTTGTGGCTTAACCACACGAGATAGGACAAAAAGTCACTAGACCTTTCTTTTAGTTCACTTCATTCCTGACTAACGATTTTTCGTCAGATCGAAGCTAGCTCCAACGGTTCACCCGCTATCAGGCTTACAAGAAATGCCTGCAGGGGTGAAGAATGCGCGATTTTTGAGGAATTTTTTTGAGGGGTTTAAAAGTAAAAAAGTCCGGTTTTCAGACTTTTCCTCCGGGTCATATTGTGAAAGGTACCTGCGTGCCAAATTTCAAGTTTCCAGCACTTCTAGAACTATGTTAGAATTTGTATCTATATGTCAGTCAGTCAGTTACACATGCGGCTGTATAAGTATATTAGACTCGCCTTCGGCTCGCTGGGGGCTACGCCCCCAGGCCCCCATTTGGGTGTTGGCTAATTTCGGGGATAAGCGTAATTCAGTGATTCGTTAAATTCAGACGTGAGGTTTCCAAATTTTATGTATCCGTTCTCGAGAATCTTACGGGTCGTAATGCTTCGCTAACGCTCAGCCAAAAGATGTGTGGTGTATAATATTAATCAATTGATGTGGTAGAAGAGTTAAGTTATGTTTTCGCGAAATTTGGAGACAAGAAGAATTTGGTTTTAACCAAAGTCAGAGGACGTATGTATACCATAGTTTAATTTTCCAGATTTACCCAAACTTTTGACTTTGGGAGCGTTTTACGGCTTAACCGTTAGAGATACGACAAAAAGTGACTGGACCTTTCTTGTCGGAAATTTAATTTTCTCTTTCGATTATGCCATCAGATTTGAGCTACGAGCTCTGGTTTAGGAGGTACAGAGCGTGGTAGTAAAGTCTGCACCTGTCAACTATTGTAAATTGTTGAGTGGAAATATAGTAAAAAACCTACCCTAAGTCAACATTTTTAAATTGTTTAGGGGGTTTTATTTGCTCAGGAGTTTATATAGTCATGTCAGGAAATTCCCAGGGGGGGTTAACGTTACCGGAGTTTAAGACATCAGGGGGTTATCTGGTCATACCAGGAACTTCCCAAGGGGGGTTAAGAGAATTGATGATTGGTAAAATTTGGACATGAGGTCATGCCAGGAAATTCCCAGGGGGGGTGTTAACGTTACCGGGGGTTAAGACATCAGGGGGTTATCTAGTCATACCAGGAACTTCCCAAGGGGGGTTAAGAGATTTGATTATTGGTAAAATTTGGACATGAGGTCATGCCAGAAAATTCCCTGGGGGGGTTTAAATGTACCGGGGGGGGTAACACATCAGGGGGTTTAATTTACCACACTTTTGCCTCTTAGAGTGTGTTTTGTGTTTGTAAGCAAAAATAATAAAATTCACTATGTCCCTAATTACTATTGAACTTCGCTAACGCTCAGCCAATTAATGATGTGCTCTAGTACACGTTTACTAGTCACTCGTTTACTTAGTAATACAAACTCAATCTGGAACTCATAACGAATTACACAAATTTTAGTCAGAAAAAGCAAAACCCCTATAATTGCCAAATTACAAAAAATATTTTGCCTTTGAGAGCGTGTAACAGGCTTACAGTAAAATATACAACAATAAGCTACTATTTTGTAGAACCTACCAATAGCTGTTTATAAATGTTTTGATATTTAAGCTAGCATAATCGGGTCAATCGCTATGGACTCCAGTAACAAAATTTTCACGTCCAAATTTCAAAATATTGACATTTATTAACCAAACCGATGGAGGTAGAGCAAAAGCTTACTGGACCTTTTTTGTAGAACGTAAAATTTTGTATTAAAATCAAATTTTTAATCCGGACTATAACTAAGGTTTTGTCTACAATGGAGCCCAGAAAACAAAATCTCACGTAAAACCCAAAAAATCAAAACTTTAAAACGCGTAATGTGGCCAAACCTTTGAGGATAGGGCAAAATGTTACTTAACCTTTTATGTAGATCACGTCATTTCCTAAATCCCAATGAAATTTTTTTTTAGTTGCGACCAATAGTTTAGCCGCTATCAAACCCGGAATGTAAATTTGTAGGCGAACATTTCCAAATCTATTCACTTAATCGCATTTTGCGGCCAAACTAATGGAGATAGAGTAAAAAGTCACTGGACCTTTTTTGCAGATCACATTATTTCCTAAATCTAACCTTTGATTTATTTTGACCTCCGACCAATGGTTTCGCCGCTATCGACATCAAAAACAAACTTTTCACGTAAATATTACAAAAAAATTGCACATAATCACGTTTTTCGGCCAAACCAATGGAGATAGGGCAAAAGGTCAATGGACCTTTTCTGTAGATCGCACAATTTGCTAATTTGATGGGTCAATCAGATTTGAGCTACGACCAACGGTTCGGCCGCTATCGGGCTCGAAACATTATTTTTATCAAAAAAATCTCTGGAATTTCAAATGTTCGAGCGTTTTGTCGCTTAACCATGGAAGATAGAGCAAAAAGTCACTGGACCTTTTTTGTAGTTCACTTCATTCCTGACTAACGATTTTTCGTTAGATCGAAGCTAGCTCCAACGGTTCGCCCGCTATCGGGCTTACAAGAAAGGCCTGCAAGGGTAAAGAATGCGCGATTTTTCGGGAATTTTTTTGAGGGGTTTAAAAGTAAAAATTCCCGGTTTTCAGACTTTTCCTGTTGGTTACACGGCAAAAGGTACCTGTGTGCCAAATTTCAAGTTTCTAGCACTTCTAGAAGTAGGTTAGAATTTGTATACATCCATCAGTGAGTGAGTTACACATGCGGCTGTATAGTATATTAGATATATATACTCGCCTTCGGCTCGCTGGGGGCTACGCCCCCAGGCCCCCAAAGTAAACGCTTGCAAATTCGGGGATAAGCGGAATTCGGTGACTGGTTAAGTCCGGACATTAAGTAAATGACAAGGGATTTAAAAAATTGACCTTTTTCATAGATTTTTTTCCGGATTCGTAAAAACTTTTGACTTTGAGGGCATTTTGCGGTTAAACCGTTAGAGATACGACAAAAAGTGACTGGACCTTTCTTGTTGGAAATTTAATTTTGTCTTTCGATTGTGCCCTCAGATCTGATCTACGACCTATGGTTTAGCCAGAAATGAGCTCGGGAGAAAAGTCTGCACGGGCCAGCTATCTTGAATTGTTTAGTATAAACATAATAAAAACCGACCTCAAGGCAGTATTTTAAGTCGAACAGGGGGTTTAATATCACCAGGAGACTATCTAGTCAAGGCGAGAAATTCCCTGGGTGGGTGATTAATGTTAAGGAGGTTAAGACAAGAGGGGGTTTAATTTCGTCAGGATATTGTCTGGTCATATGAACAAATTCCCAGGGGGGGTTAACGTTACCGGGGGATAAGTCTCCAGGGGGTTATCTGGTCATACCAGGATCTTCCCAGGGGGGGGGGTTAAGAGATTTGGTGACTGGTAAAATTCGGACATGAGGTCATGGCAGGAAATTCCCTGGGGGGGTTTAATGTTACCAGGGGGGTTAACACATCAGGGGGTTGAATGTACAGGAGGTTATCAGGTCATACCAGGAAATCCCCGGGGGGGGGGGTTAATATTACCGGGGGTTAATGACACACTTGGGCCTTTTTTAGAGGGTATTGTGTCTGTGAACATAATAAATATTCCTCTGTCCCTATCTACTATTGACGCTTAGCTAACGCTCAGCCAACTCCCGAAGTCACTGAACCTTTTCTGTAGATCACGTGATTTCCTAAATCCCGTTTAAAATTTGTTTTGAGTTACGACCAACCGTTTAGCCGCTATCAAGCCCGGAATGTAAATTTTTAGGTGAAAATGTCCAATATTTTCACTTAATCGCGTTTTGCGGTCAAACTAAGGGAAATATAGTAAAAAGTCACTGGACCTTTTTTGTAGGTCATCTTATTTCCTAAATAAAACGTTAGTCTTATTTTGACCTCCGACCAATGGTTTCGCCGCTATCGACCCCAAAAACAAAAGTTTCGCGTAAAAGTTACAACAAAATTGTACATAATCACGTTTTTCGGCCAAACCAATCGAGATAGGGCAAAAGATTACTGGACCTTTTCTGTAGATCGCGCAATTTGCTAATTTGATGGGTCAATCAGATTTGAGCTACGACCAACGGTTCGGCCGCTATCGGGCTTGAAACATTATTTTTATCGAAAAAATCTCTGGAATTTCAAATGTTCGAGCGTTTTGTCGCTTAACCATGGAAGATAGAGCAAAAAGTCATTAGACCTTTTTTGTAGTTCACTTCATTCCTGACCATGAATTTTCCGTCCGATCCGAGCTAGCTCCAACGGTTCGCCCGCTATCGGGCTTACAAAAAATGCCTGCAGGGGTGAAGAATGCGCGATTTTTTGGGAATTTTTTTGACGGGTTGAAAATGAAAAATTCTCACTTTTCGGGATTTTCCTGGTGGTTACACGTGGAAAGCTATCTGTGTACCAAATTTCAAGTCTCTAACTCATCTGGAAGTAGGTTAGAATTAGTAGCTCAATCAGATTTGAGCTACGACCTACCGTTCGGCCACTATCGGGCTCGAAACTTTATTTTAAGCGAAAAAATCTCTGGAATGTCAAACATTTCCGTGTTTTGTGGCTTAACCACACGAGATAGGACAAAAAGTCACTAGACCTTTCTTTTAGTTCACTTCATTCCTGACTAACGATTTTTCGTCAGATCGAAGCTAGCTCCAACGGTTCACCCGCTATCAGGCTTACAAGAAATGCCTGCAGGGGTGAAGAATGCGCGATTTTTGAGGAATTTTTTTGAGGGGTTTAAAAGTAAAAAAGTCCGGTTTTCAGACTTTTCCTCCGGGTCATATTGTGAAAGGTACCTGCGTGCCAAATTTCAAGTTTCCAGCACTTCTAGAACTATGTTAGAATTTGTATCTATATGTCAGTCAGTCAGTTACACATGCGGCTGTATAAGTATATTAGACTCGCCTTCGGCTCGCTGGGGGCTACGCCCCCAGGCCCCCATTTGGGTGTTGGCTAATTTCGGGGATAAGCGTAATTCAGTGATTCGTTAAATTCAGACGTGAGGTTTCCAAATTTTATGTATCCGTTCTCGAGAATCTTACGGGTCGTAATGCTTCGCTAACGCTCAGCCAAAAGATGTGTGGTGTATAATATTAATCAATTGATGTGGTAGAAGAGTTAAGTTATGTTTTCGCGAAATTTGGAGACAAGAAGAATTTGGTTTTAACCAAAGTCAGAGGACGTATGTATACCATAGTTTAATTTTCCAGATTTACCCAAACTTTTGACTTTGGGAGCGTTTTACGGCTTAACCGTTAGAGATACGACAAAAAGTGACTGGACCTTTCTTGTCGGAAATTTAATTTTCTCTTTCGATTATGCCATCAGATTTGAGCTACGAGCTCTGGTTTAGGAGGTACAGAGCGTGGTAGTAAAGTCTGCACCTGTCAACTATTGTAAATTGTTGAGTGGAAATATAGTAAAAAACCTACCCTAAGTCAACATTTTTAAATTGTTTAGGGGGTTTTATTTGCTCAGGAGTTTATATAGTCATGTCAGGAAATTCCCAGGGGGGGTTAACGTTACCGGAGTTTAAGACATCAGGGGGTTTAATTTACTCAGGAGGTTATCTAGTCATACCAGGAACTTCCCGGGGGTGGTTAAAGGATTTGGTGATTGGTAGATCTGATGTACGCTAGCAAAATCGGGGATGAGAGGGATTTGGTGATTGGTAAAATTTGGACATGAGGTCATGCCGAGAAATTCCCAGGGGGGGTGTTAACGTTACCGGGGGTTAAGACATCAGGGGGTTATCTAGTCATACCAGGAACTTCCCAAGGGGGGTTAAGAGATTTGATTATTGGTAAAATTTGGACATGAGGTCATGCCAGAAAATTCCCTGGGGGGTTTAAATGTACCGGGGGGGGGTAACACATCAGGGGGTTTAATTTACCACACTTTTGCCTCTTAGAGTGTGTTTTGTGTTTGTAAGCAAAAATAATAAAATTCACTATGTCCCTAATTACTATTGAACTTCGCTAACGCTCAGCCAATTAATGATGTGCTCTAGTACACGTTTACTAGTCACTCGTTTACTTAGTAATACAAACTCAATCTGGAACTCATAACGAATTACACAAATTTTAGTCAGAAAAATTTAAAACCCAAAAAATTGCCAAATTACAAAAAATATTTTGCCTTTGAGAGCGTGTAACAGGCTTACAGTAAAATATACAACAATAAGCTACTATTTTGTAGAACCTACCAATAGCTGTTTATAAATGGTTTATTGATAGGTAAAATTCGGACATGATCGGTCATACAATCGCTATGGACTCCAGTAACGTTACCAAATTTCAAGACATAATTTATCTGGTCATCCTGGGAACTTCCCAAAGGATGGAGGTTAAAAGATTACTGGACCTTTTTTGTAGAACGTAAAATTTTGTATTAAAATCAAATTTTTAATCCGGACTATAACTAAGGTTTTGTCTACAATGGAGCCCAGAAAACAAAATCTCACGTAAAACCCAAAAAATAAAACATTTCCTTTTAAACGCGTAATGTGGCCAAACCACTTAGGATAGGGCAAAATGTTACTAAACCTTTTATGTAGATCACGTCATTTCCTAAAAGTCCCAATGAAATTTTTTTTTAGTTGCGACCAATAGTTTAGCCGCTATCAAACCTGGAATGTAAATTTGTAGGCGAACATTTCCAAATCTATTCACTTAATCGCATTTTGCGGCCAAAACTAATGGAGATAGAGTAAAAAGTCACTGGACCTTTTTTGCAGATCACATTATTTCCTAAATCTAACCTTTGTTTTATTTTGACCTCCGACCAATGGTTTCGCCGCTATCGACATCAAAAACAAACTTTTCACGTAAATATTACAAAAAAATTGCACATAATCACGTTTTGCGGCCAAACCAATGGAGATAGGGCAAAAGGTCAATGGACCTTTTCTGTAGATCGCACAATTTGCTAATTTGATGGGTCAATCAGATTTGAGCTACGACCAACGGTTCGGCCGCTATCGGGCTCGAAACATTATTTTTATCAAAAAAATCTCTGGAATTTCAAATGTTCGAGCGTTTTGTCGCTTAACCATGGAAGATAGAGCAAAAAGTCACTGGACCTTTTTTGTAGTTCACTTCATTCCTGACTAACGATTTTTCGTTAGATCGAAGCTAGCTCCAACGGTTCGCCCGCTATCGGGCTTACAAGAAAGGCCTGCAAGGGTAAAGAATGCGCGATTTTTCGGGAATTTTTTTGAGGGGTTTTAAAAGTAAAAATTCCCGGTTTTCAGACTTTTCCTGTTGGTTACACGGCAAAAGGTACCTGTGTGCCAAATTTCAAGTTTCTAGCACTTCTAGAAGTAGGTTAGAATTTGTATACATCCATCAGTGAGTGAGTTACACATGCGGCTGTATAGTATATTAGATATATATACTCGCCTTCGGCTCGCTGGGGGCTACGCCCCCAGGCCCCCAAAGTAAACGCTTGCAAATTCGGGGATAAGAGGGATTTGGTGATTGGTAAAATTCGGATATAAGGTCATGCCAGGAAGTTTAATGTTACCGGGGGGGTTAATAATTCAGGGGGTTTAATGTACTCAGTAGGTTATCCGGTCATACCAAGAAATCCCGGGAGGGGGGTAATGTTACCGGGGGTTAATGACACACCCCAGGCCCTCTTTTGGAGTGTTGGCAAAATTCGGAGATAAGCGGAATTCCCTGGGGGGGGTTAATGCTACCGGGGGTTAATACATCAGGGGGTTCAATTTACTCAGTTGGTTATTTGGTCATAAGAGGAAATTGCGCGGGGGGGGTGTTAATGTTACCGGGGGTTAACGACACACCCCAGGCTCCCTTTCGGTTGTTGGCCAAATTCGGGGATAAGCGGAATTCGGAATTATCTTGGACCTATGTTATTTAATTTTTCAGTTTTAATCAAAGTTTTGACTTTGAGGGCATTTTGCGGGTTAACCGTTAGAGATACGACAAAAAGTGACTGGACCTTTCTTGTTGGAAATTTAATTTTGTCTTTCGATTGTGCCCTCAGATCTGATCTACGACCTATGGTTTAGCCAGAAATGAGCTCGGGAGAAAAGTCTGCACGGGTCAGCTATCTTGAATTGTTTAGTATAAACATAATAAAAAACCGACCTCAAGGCAGTATTTTAAGTCGAACAGGGGGTTTAATATCACCAGGAGACTATCTAGTCATGCCAGGAAATTCCCTGGAGGGGGTTTTAATGTTAAGGGGGTTAAGACAAGAGGGGGTTTAATTTCGTCAGGATATTGTCTGGTCATATGAACAAATTCCCAGGGGGGGTTAACGTTACCGGGGGATAAGTCTCCAGGGGGTTATCTGGTCATACCAGGATCTTCCCAGGGGGGGGGGTTAAGAGATTTGGTGACTGGTAAAATTCGGACATGAGGTCATGGCAGGAAATTCCCTGGGGGGGTTTAATGTTACCAGGGGGGTTAACACATCAGGGGGTTGAATTTACAGGTGGTTATCAGGTCATACCAGGAAATCCCAGGGGGGGGGGGTTTATTGTTACCGGGGGTTAATGACACACTTGGTTGTCTTTTAGAGGGTATTGTGTCTGTGAAAATAAATAAATTCTCTCTGTCCCTATCTACTATTGACGCTTAGCTAACGCTCAGCCAATTCCCAAGGGGGGGTTGTAATCACTCGGTAACGTAGTAATAATTGTTCAATCCGGAACCAGAATGAATTGAACAAATCATTGTAGCAAAAAAATCTAAAACAACCAAAATGTGCATTTTGTAAAAAACACGATAAATATTTTACCATTCAAAGCGATTTACAGGCTTACTAAAGGATATAAGACAAAAGGCTACTGGACCTTTTTTATAGATCTCATAGTTTCCTAGTTACTGAATGATAAAGATTTAAACTCCAATCAACGGTTCGGCTGATATCGACTCCAGAAACAAGATTTTCACGTATCAATCACAAAATAATTGCACTTAATCGCGTTTTGCGGTCAAACTAAGGGAAATATAGTAAAAAGTCACTGGACCTTTTTTGTAGGTCATCTTATTTCCTAAATAAAACGTTAGTCTTATTTTGACCTCCGACCAATGGTTTCGCCGCTATCGACCCCAAAAACAAAGTTTTCGCGTAAAAGTTACAACAAAATTGTACATAATCACGTTTTTCGGCCAAACCAATCGAGATAGGGCAAAAGATTACTGGACCTTTTCTGTAGATCGCGCAATTTGCTAATTTGATGGGTCAATCAGATTTGAGCTACGACCAACGGTTCGGCCGCTATCGGGCTTGAAACATTATTTTTATCGAAAAAATCTCTGGAATTTCAAATGTTCGAGCGTTTTGTCGCTTAACCATGGAAGATAGAGCAAAAAGTCATTAGACCTTTTTTGTAGTTCACTTCATTCCTGACTATGAATTTTTCGTCCGATCCGAGCTAGCTCCAACGGTTCGCCCGCTATCGGGCTTACAAAAAATGCCTGCAGGGGTGAAGAATGCGCGATTTTTTGGGAATTTTTTTGACGGGGTTGAAAATGAAAAATTCTCACTTTTCGGGATTTTCCTGGTGGTTACAAGCAAAAGCTATCTGTGTACCAAATTTCAAGTCTCTAACACATCTGGAAGTAGGTTAGAATTTTGTATACATCCATCAGTGAGTGAGTGAGTGAGTGGTTTCACATGCGGCTGTATATAATATAGGACTCGCCTTCGGCTCGTCAGAGTAATTTAGGCAGTACAGAGCATAGGACAAAAGACTGCACTAGGCTGTTTTTATGACTTTTCCGGGGGTTTAATTTACTCAGGGGATTACCTGGTCATACAAATTACTAAATATTGACATTTATTAACCGAACCGATGGAGGTTAGAGCAAAAAGCTCACTGGACCTTTTTTGTAGAACGCCTGATTTTGTATTAAAATTAAATTTTAAAAATGTACTATAGTTAAGGGTTTGTCCACAGTAAAGCTCAGAAAACAAAATCTCACGTATAACTTAAAAAATCAATACTTTTAAAACACGTTATGCGGCCAAACCGTTGAGGATAGGGCAAAATGTTACTGAACTTTTTTTGTAGATGACGCAATTTTCCTAAATCTCGTTGAAAATTTGTTTTGAGCTACGACCTACCGTTCGGCCACTATCGGGCTCGAAACTTTAATTTTTAAGCGAAAAAATTTCAAAAAAAAAATTCACTTCGTTTTGTGGCCAAACCACACGAGATAGAGTAAAAAGTCACTAGACCTTTTTTTTAGTTCACTTCATTCCTGACTAACGATTTTTCGTCAGATCCGAGCTACAACCTACGGTTTAGACGCTACAGAGCCTCAAACAAAAATCTACAAGCGAAAATCGTCAAAATTTGACAAAATTTTCCAATTTGAGAGCATGTTTCGGGTGGACCGGTAGAGATGCAGGGAAGTATAATGTGCCCATTCTGTAGATCATAAAATTTGCTAAAACCCCTTAAAAATTAGATTTGAGCTACTGCCAACGGTTTAGTCGCTAGACGGCTCGAAAGCAAAAAAACTACAACAGTTTTTAACCAGTTTCAACCGGTTTTTAATTTTTTTGAGGGGTTTTTAAAAGTAAAAATTCCCGGTTTTCAGACTTTTCCTCCGGGTCATATTGTGAAAGGTACCTGCGTGCCAAATTTCAAGTTTCCAGCACTTCTAGAACTATGTTAGAATTTGTATCTATATATCAGTGAGTCAGTCAGTCAGTTACACATGCGGCTGTATAAGTATTTAGACTCGCCTTCGGCTCGCTGGGGGCTACGCCCCCAGGCCCCCATTTGGGTGTTGGCTAATTTCGGGGATAAGCGTAATTCAGTGATTCGTTAAATTCAGACGTGAGGTTTCCAAATTTTATGTATCCGTTCTCGAGAATCTTACGGGTCGTAATGCTTCGCTAACGCTCAGCCAAAAGATGTGTGGTGTATAATATTAATCAATTGATGTGGTAGAAGAGTTAAGTTATGTTTTCGCGAAATTTGGAGACAAGAAGAATTTGGTTTTAACCAAAGTCAGAGGACGTATGTATACCATAGTTTAATTTTCCAGATTTACCCAAACTTTTGACTTTGGGAGCGTTTTACGGCTTAACCGTTAGAGATACGACAAAAAGTGACTGGACCTTTCTTGTCGGAAATTTAATTTTCTCTTTCGATTATGCCATCAGATTTGAGCTACGAGCTCTGGTTTAGGAGGTACAGAGCGTGGTAGTAAAGTCTGCACCTGTCAACTATTGTAAATTGTTGAGTGGAAATATAGTAAAAAACCTACCCTAAGTCAACATTTTTAAATTGTTTAGGGGGTTTTATTTGCTCAGGAGTTTATATAGTCATGTCAGGAAATTCCCAGGGGGGGTTAACGTTACCGGAGTTTAAGACATCAGGGGGTTATCTGGTCATACCAGGAACTTCCCAAGGGGGGTTAAGAGAATTGATGATTGGTAAAATTTGGACATGAGGTCATGCCAGGAAATTCCCAGGGGGGGTGTTAACGTTACCGGGGGTTAAGACATCAGGGGGTTATCTAGTCATACCAGGAACTTCCCAAGGGGGGTTAAGAGATTTGATTATTGGTAAAATTTGGACATGAGGTCATGCCAGAAAATTCCCTGGGGGGTTTAAATGTACCGGGGGGGGGGTAACACATCAGGGGGTTTAATTTACCACACTTTTGCCTCTTAGAGTGTGTTTTGTGTTTGTAAGCAAAAATAATAAAATTCACTATGTCCCTAATTACTATTGAACTTCGCTAACGCTCAGCCAATTAATGATGTGCTCTAGTACACGTTTACTAGTCACTCGTTTACTTAGTAATACAAACTCAATCTGGAACTCATAACGAATTACACAAATTTTAGTCAGAAAAAGCAAAACCCCTATAATTGCCAAATTACAAAAAATATTTTGCCTTTGAGAGCGTGTAACAGGCTTACAGTAAAATATACAACAATAAGCTACTATTTTGTAGAACCTACCAATAGCTGTTTATAAATGTTTTGATATTTAAGCTAGCATAATCGGGTCAATCGCTATGGACTCCAGTAACAAAATTTTCACGTCCAAATTTCAAAATATTGACATTTATTAACCAAACCGATGGAGGTAGAGCAAAAGCTTACTGGACCTTTTTTGTAGAACGTAAAATTTTGTATTAAAATCAAATTTTTAATCCGGACTATAACTAAGGTTTTGTCTACAATGGAGCCCAGAAAACAAAATCTCACGTAAAACCCAAAAAAATCAAAACTTTAAAACGCGTAATGTGGCCAAACCTTTGAGGATAGGGCAAAATGTTACTAAACCTTTTATGTAGATCACGTCATTTCCTAAATCCCAATGAAATTTTTTTTTTAGTTGCGACCAATAGTTTAGCCGCTATCAAACCCGGAATGTAAATTTGTAGGCGAACATTTCCAAATCTATTCACTTAATCGCATTTTGCGGCCAAACTAATGGAGATAGAGTAAAAAGTCACTGGACCTTTTTTGCAGATCACATTATTTCCTAAATCTAACCTTTGATTTATTTTGACCTCCGACCAATGGTTTCGCCGCTATCGACATCAAAAACAAACTTTTCACGTAAATATTACAAAAAAATTGCACATAATCACGTTTTTCGGCCAAACCAATGGAGATAGGGCAAAAGGTCAATGGACCTTTTCTGTAGATCGCACAATTTGCTAATTTGATGGGTCAATCAGATTTGAGCTACGACCAACGGTTCGGCCGCTATCGGGCTCGAAACATTATTTTTATCAAAAAAATCTCTGGAATTTCAAATGTTCGAGCGTTTTGTCGCTTAACCATGGAAGATAGAGCAAAAAGTCACTGGACCTTTTTTGTAGTTCACTTCATTCCTGACTAACGATTTTTCGTTAGATCGAAGCTAGCTCCAACGGTTCGCCCGCTATCGGGCTTACAAGAAAGGCCTGCAAGGGTAAAGAATGCGCGATTTTTCGGGAATTTTTTTGAGGGGTTTAAAAAGTAAAAATTCCCGGTTTTCAGACTTTTTCCTGTTGGTTACACGGCAAAAGGTACCTGTGTGCCAAATTTCAAGTTTCTAGCACTTCTAGAAGTAGGTTAGAATTTGTATACATCCATCAGTGAGTGAGTTACACATGCGGCTGTATAGTATATTAGATATATATACTCGCCTTCGGCTCGCTGGGGGCTACGCCCCCAGGCCCCCAAAGTAAACGCTTGCAAATTCGGGGATAAGCGGAATTCGGTGACTGGTTAAGTCCGGACATTAAGTAAATGACAAGGGATTTAAAAATTGACCTTTTTCATAGATTTTTTTCCGGATTCGTAAAAACTTTTGACTTTGAGGGCATTTTGCGGTTAAACCGTTAGAGATACGACAAAAAGTGACTGGACCTTTCTTGTTGGAAATTTAATTTTGTCTTTCGATTGTGCCCTCAGATCTGATCTACGACCTATGGTTTAGCCAGAAATGAGCTCGGGAGAAAAGTCTGCACGGGCCAGCTATCTTGAATTGTTTAGTATAAACATAATAAAAACCGACCTCAAGGCAGTATTTTAAGTCGAACAGGGGGTTTAATATCACCAGGAGACTATCTAGTCAAGGCGAGAAATTCCCTGGGTGGGTGATTAATGTTAAGGAGGTTAAGACAAGAGGGGGTTTAATTTCGTCAGGATATTGTCTGGTCATATGAACAAATTCCCAGGGGGGGTTAACGTTACCGGGGGATAAGTCTCCAGGGGGTTATCTGGTCATACCAGGATCTTCCCAGGGGGGGGGGTTAAGAGATTTGGTGACTGGTAAAATTCGGACATGAGGTCATGGCAGGAAATTCCCTGGGGGGGTTTAATGTTACCAGGGGGGTTAACACATCAGGGGGTTGAATGTACAGGAGGTTATCAGGTCATACCAGGAAATCCCCGGGGGGGGGGTTAATATTACCGGGGGTTAATGACACACTTGGGCCTTTTTTAGAGGGTATTGTGTCTGTGAACATAATAAATATTCCTCTGTCCCTATCTACTATTGACGCTTAGCTAACGCTCAGCCAACTCCCGAAGTCACTGAACCTTTTCTGTAGATCACGTGATTTCCTAAATCCCGTTTAAAATTTGTTTTGAGTTACGACCAACCGTTTAGCCGCTATCAAGCCCGGAATGTAAATTTTTAGGTGAAAATGTCCAATATTTTCACTTAATCGCGTTTTGCGGTCAAACTAAGGGAAATATAGTAAAAAGTCACTGGACCTTTTTTGTAGGTCATCTTATTTCCTAAATAAAACGTTAGTCTTATTTTGACCTCCGACCAATGGTTTCGCCGCTATCGACCCCAAAAACAAAAGTTTCGCGTAAAAGTTACAACAAAATTGTACATAATCACGTTTTTCGGCCAAACCAATCGAGATAGGGCAAAAGATTACTGGACCTTTTCTGTAGATCGCGCAATTTGCTAATTTGATGGGTCAATCAGATTTGAGCTACGACCAACGGTTCGGCCGCTATCGGGCTTGAAACATTATTTTTATCGAAAAAATCTCTGGAATTTCAAATGTTCGAGCGTTTTGTCGCTTAACCATGGAAGATAGAGCAAAAAGTCATTAGACCTTTTTTGTAGTTCACTTCATTCCTGACCATGAATTTTCCGTCCGATCCGAGCTAGCTCCAACGGTTCGCCCGCTATCGGGCTTACAAAAAATGCCTGCAGGGGTGAAGAATGCGCGATTTTTTGGGAATTTTTTTGAGGGGTTGAAAATGAAAAATTCTCACTTTTCGGGATTTTCCTGGTGGTTACACGTGGAAAGCTATCTGTGTACCAAATTTCAAGTCTCTAACTCATCTGGAAGTAGGTTAGAATTAGTAGCTCAATCAGATTTGAGCTACGACCTACCGTTCGGCCACTATCGGGCTCGAAACTTTATTTTAAGCGAAAAAATCTCTGGAATGTCAAACATTTCCGTGTTTTGTGGCTTAACCACACGAGATAGGACAAAAAGTCACTAGACCTTTCTTTTAGTTCACTTCATTCCTGACTAACGATTTTTCGTCAGATCGAAGCTAGCTCCAACGGTTCACCCGCTATCAGGCTTACAAGAAATGCCTGCAGGGGTGAAGAATGCGCGATTTTTGAGGAATTTTTTTTGAGGGGTTTAAAAGTAAAAAAGTCCGGTTTTCAGACTTTTCCTCCGGGTCATATTGTGAAAGGTACCTGCGTGCCAAATTTCAAGTTTCCAGCACTTCTAGAACTATGTTAGAATTTGTATCTATATGTCAGTCAGTCAGTTACACATGCGGCTGTATAAGTATATTAGACTCGCCTTCGGCTCGCTGGGGGCTACGCCCCCAGGCCCCCATTTGGGTGTTGGCTAATTTCGGGGATAAGCGTAATTCAGTGATTCGTTAAATTCAGACGTGAGGTTTCCAAATTTTATGTATCCGTTCTCGAGAATCTTACGGGTCGTAATGCTTCGCTAACGCTCAGCCAAAAGATGTGTGGTGTATAATATTAATCAATTGATGTGGTAGAAGAGTTAAGTTATGTTTTCGCGAAATTTGGAGACAAGAAGAATTTGGTTTTAAACCAAAGTCAGAGGACGTATGTATACCATAGTTTAATTTTCCAGATTTACCCAAACTTTTGACTTTGGGAGCGTTTTTACGGCTTAACCGTTAGAGATACGACAAAAAGTGACTGGACCTTTCTTGTCGGAAATTTAATTTTCTCTTTCGATTATGCCATCAGATTTGAGCTACGAGCTCTGGTTTAGGAGGTACAGAGCGTGGTAGTAAAGTCTGCACCTGTCAACTATTGTAAATTGTTGAGTGGAAATATAGTAAAAAAACCTACCCTAAGTCAACATTTTTAAATTGTTTAGGGGGTTTTATTTGCTCAGGAGTTTATATAGTCATGTCAGGAAATTCCCAGGGGGGGTTAACGTTACCGGAGTTTAAGACATCAGGGGGTTATCTGGTCATACCAGGAACTTCCCAAGGGGGGTTAAGAGAATTGATGATTGGTAAAATTTGGACATGAGGTCATGCCAGGAAATTCCCAGGGGGGGTGTTAACGTTACCGGGGGTTAAGACATCAGGGGGTTTATCTAGTCATACCAGGAACTTCCCAAGGGGGGTTAAGAGATTTGATTATTGGTAAAATTTGGACATGAGGTCATGCCAGAAAATTCCCTGGGGGGGTTTAAATGTACCGGGGGGGGGTAACACATCAGGGGGTTTAATTTACCACACTTTTGCCTCTTAGAGTGTGTTTTGTGTTTGTAAGCAAAAATAATAAAATTCACTATGTCCCTAATTACTATTGAACTTCGCTAACGCTCAGCCAATTAATGATGTGCTCTAGTACACGTTTACTAGTCACTCGTTTACTTAGTAATACAAACTCAATCTGGAACTCATAACGAATTACACAAATTTTAGTCAGAAAAAGCAAAACCCCTATAATTGCCAAATTACAAAAAATATTTTGCCTTTGAGAGCGTGTAAACAGGCTTACAGTAAAATATACAACAATAAGCTACTATTTTGTAGAACCTACCAATAGCTGTTTATAAATGTTTTGATATTTAAGCTAGCATAATCGGGTCAATCGCTATGGACTCCAGTAACAAAATTTTCACGTCCAAATTTCAAAATATTGACATTTATTAACCAAACCGATGGAGGTAGAGCAAAAGCTTACTGGACCTTTTTTTGTAGAACGTAAAATTTTGTATTAAAATCAAATTTTTAATCCGGACTATAACTAAGGTTTTGTCTACAATGGAGCCCAGAAAACAAAATCTCACGTAAAACCCAAAAAATCAAAACTTTAAAACGCGTAATGTGGCCAAACCTTTGAGGATAGGGCAAAATGTTACTTAACCTTTTATGTAGATCACGTCATTTCCTAAATCCCAATGAAATTTTTTTTTAGTTGCGACCAATAGTTTAGCCGCTATCAAACCCGGAATGTAAATTTGTAGGCGAACATTTCCAAATCTATTCACTTAATCGCATTTTGCGGCCAAACTAATGGAGATAGAGTAAAAAGTCACTGGACCTTTTTTGCAGATCACATTATTTCCTAAATCTAACCTTTGATTTATTTTGACCTCCGACCAATGGTTTCGCCGCTATCGACATCAAAAACAAACTTTTTCACGTAAATATTACAAAAAAATTGCACATAATCACGTTTTTCGGCCAAACCAATGGAGATAGGGCAAAAGGTCAATGGACCTTTTCTGTAGATCGCACAATTTGCTAATTTGATGGGTCAATCAGATTTGAGCTACGACCAACGGTTCGGCCGCTATCGGGCTCGAAACATTATTTTTATCAAAAAAATCTCTGGAATTTCAAATGTTCGAGCGTTTTGTCGCTTAAACCATGGAAGATAGAGCAAAAAGTCACTGGACCTTTTTTGTAGTTCACTTCATTCCTGACTAACGATTTTTCGTTAGATCGAAGCTAGCTCCAACGGTTCGCCCGCTATCGGGCTTACAAGAAAGGCCTGCAAGGGTAAAGAATGCGCGATTTTTTCGGGAATTTTTTTGAGGGGTTTAAAAGTAAAAATTCCCGGTTTTCAGACTTTTCCTGTTGGTTACACGGCAAAAGGTACCTGTGTGCCAAATTTCAAGTTTCTAGCACTTCTAGAAGTAGGTTAGAATTTGTATACATCCATCAGTGAGTGAGTTACACATGCGGCTGTATAGTATATTAGATATATATACTCGCCTTCGGCTCGCTGGGGGCTACGCCCCCAGGCCCCCAAAGTAAACGCTTGCAAATTCGGGGATAAGAGGGATTTGGTGATTGGTAAAATTCGGTGATATGGGTCATAGGAAGTTTAATGTTACCGGGGGGGTTAATAATTCAGGGGGTTTCCAATGTACTCAGTAGGTTATCCGGTCATACCAAGAGAATCCCGGGAGGGGGTAATGTTTACCGGGGGTTAATGACACACCCCAGGCCCTCTTTTGGAGTGTTGGCAAAATTCGGAGATAAGCGGAATTCCCTGGGGGGGGTTAATGCTACCGGGGGTTAATACATCAGGGGGTTCAATTTACTCAGTTGGTTTATTTGGTCATAAGAGGAAAATTGCGCGGGGGGGTGAATGTTACCGGGGGTTAACGACAAGAAGGCTCCCTTTCGGTTGTTGGCCAAATTCGGGGATAAGCGGGAATTCGGAATTATCTTGGACCATATGTTATTTAATTTTTCAGTTTTAATCAAAGTTTTGACTTTGAGGGCATTTTGCGGTTAAACCGTTAGAGATACGACAAAAAGTGACTGGACCTTTCTTGTTGGAAATTTAATTTTGTCTTTCGATTGTGCCCTCAGATCTGATCTACGACCTATGGTTTAGCCAGTACATGAGCTCGGGAGAAAAGTCTGCACGGGTCAGCTATCTTGAATTGTTTAGTATAAACATAATAAAAAACCGACCTCAAGGCAGTATTTTAAGTCGAACAGGGGGTTTAATATCACCAGGAGACTATCTAGTCAAGCCAGGAAATTCCCTGGGGGGGTTTTAATGTTAAGGAGGTTAAGACAAGAGGGGGTTTAATTTACGTCAGGATATTATCTGGTCATATGAACAAATTCCCAGGGGGGGTTAACGTTACCGGGGGATAAGTCTCCAGGGGGTTATCTGGTCATACCAGGATCTTCCCAGGGGGGGGGGTTAAGAGATTTGGTGACTGGTAAAATTCGGACATGAGGTCATGGCAGGAAATTCCCTGGGGGGGTTTAATGTTACCAGGGGGGTTAACACATCAGGGGGTTTAATGTACAGGAGGTTATCAGGTCATACCAGGAAATTCCAGAGGGGGGGGGGGGTTAATATTACCGGGGTGTTAATGACACACTTGGTTGTCTTTTAGAGGGTATTGTGTCTGTGAACATAAATAAATTCCTCTGTCCCTATCTACTATTGACGCTTAGCTAACGCTCAGCCAATTCCCAAGGGGGGTTGTAATCACTCGGTAACGTAGTAATAATTGTTCAATCTGGAACCAGAATGAATTGAACAAATCATTGTAGCAAAAAATCTAAAACAACCAAAATGTGCATTTTGTAAAAAAAAACACGATAAATATTTTACCATTCAAAGCGATTTACAGGCTTACTAAAGGATATAAGACAAAAGGCTACTGGGACCTTTTTTATAGATCTCATAGTTTTCCTAGTTACTGAATGATAAAGATTTAAACTCCAATCAACGGTTCGGCTGATATCGACTCCAGAAACAAGATTTTCACGTATCAATCACAAAATAATTGCATTTAAACGCGTTTTGCGGTCAAACTAAGGGAAATAGGTAAAAAGTCACTGGACCTTTTTTGTAGGTCATCTTATTTCCTAAATAAAACGTTTGTCTTATTTTGACCTCCGACCAATGGTTTCGCCGCTATCGACCCCAAAAACAAAAGTTTCGCGTAAAAGTTACAACAAAATTGTACATAATCACGTTTTTCGGCCAAACCAATCGAGATAGGGCAAAAAGTTACTGGACCTTTTCTGTAGATCGCGCAATTTGCTAATTTGATGGGTCAATCAGATTTGAGCTACGACCAACGGTTCGGCCGCTATCGGGCTTGAAACATTATTTTTATCGAAAAAATCTCTGGAATTTCAAATGTTCGAGCGTTTTGTCGCTTAACCATGGAAGATAGAGCAAAAAGTCATTAGACCTTTTTTGTAGTTCACTTCATTCCTGACCATGAATTTTCCGTCCGATCCGAGCTAGCTCCAACGGTTCGCCCGCTATCGGGCTTACAAAAAATGGCCTGCAGGGGTGAAGAATGCGCGATTTTTTGGGAATTTTTTTGACGGGTTGAAAAGTGAAAAATTCTCACTTTTCGGGATTTTCCTGGTGGTTACACGTGGAAAAGCTATCTGTGTACCAAATTTCAAGTCTCTAGCACTTCTGGAAGTAGGTTAGAATTTGTATACATCCATCAGTGAGTGAGTGAGTGAGTGGTTTCACATGCGGCTCTGTATATAATATAGGGGACTCGCCTTCGGCTCGTCAGAGTAATTTAGGCCAGTACAGAGCATAGGAACAAAAGACTGCACTAGGCTGTTTTTATGACTTTTCCGGGGGTTTAATTTACTCAGGGGATTACCTGGTCATACAAATTACTAAATATTGACATTTATTAACCGAACCCGATGGAGGTAGAGCAAAAGCTCACTGGACCTTTTTTGTAGAACGCCTGATTTTGTATTAAAATTAAATTTTAAAAATGTACTATAGTTAAGGGTTTGTCCACAGTAAAGCTCAGAAAACAAAAATCTCACGTATAACTTAAAAAATCAATACTTTAAAAACACGTTATGCGGCCAAAACCGTTGAGGATAGGGCAAAATGGTTACTGAACTTTTTTTGTAGATGACGCAATTTCCTAAATCTCGTTGAAAATTTGTTTTGAGCTACGACCAACCGTTCGGGCCACTATCGGGCTCGAAACTTTAATTTTTAAGCGAAAATTTCAAAAAAAAAAATGTCACTTAATTGCGTTTTGTGGCTTAACCACACGAGATAGAGTAAAAAGTCACTAGACCTTTTTTTTAGTTCACTTCATTCCTGACTAACGATTTTTCGTCCAGATCCGAGCTACAACCTACGGGTTTAGACGCTACAGAGCCTCAAACAAAAATCTACAAGCGAAAATCGTCAAAATTTGACAAAAATTTTCCAATTTGGAGAGCATGTTTCGGGTGGACCGGTTAGAGATGCAGGGAAGTATAATGTGCCCATTCTGTAGATCATAAAATTTGCTAAAACCCCTTAAAAATTAGATTTGAGCTACTGCCAACGGTTTAGTCGCTAGACGGCTCGAAAGCAAAAAACTACAACAGTTTTTAACCAGTTTCAAACCGGTTTTTAATTTTTTTGAGGGGTTTTTAAAATTAAAAATTCCGGTTTTCAGACTTTTCCTCCGGGTCATATTGTGAAAGGTACCTGCGTGCCAAATTTCAAGTTTCCAGCACTTCTAGAACTATGTTAGAATTTGTATCTATATGTCAGTCAGTCAGTTACACATGCGGCTGTATAAGTATTTAGACTCGCCTTCGGCTCGCTGGGGGCTACGCCCCCAGGCCCCCATTTGGGTGTTGGCTAATTTCGGGGATAAGCGTAATTCAGTGATTCGTTAAATTCAGACGTGAGGTTTCCAAATTTTATGTATCCGTTCTCGAGAATCTTACGGGTCGTAATGCTTCGCTAACGCTCAGCCAAAAGATGTGTGGTGTATAATATTAATCAATTGATGTGGTAGAAGAGTTAAGTTATGTTTTCGCGAAATTTGGAGACAAGAAGAATTTGGTTTTAACCAAAGTCAGAGGACGTATGTATACCATAGTTTAATTTTCCAGATTTACCCAAACTTTTGACTTTGGGAGCGTTTTACGGCTTAACCGTTAGAGATACGACAAAAAGTGACTGGACCTTTCTTGTCGGAAATTTAATTTTCTCTTTCGATTATGCCATCAGATTTGAGCTACGAGCTCTGGTTTAGGAGGTACAGAGCGTGGTAGTAAAGTCTGCACCTGTCAACTATTGTAAATTGTTGAGTGGAAATATAGTAAAAAACCTACCCTAAGTCAACATTTTTAAATTGTTTAGGGGGTTTTATTTGCTCAGGAGTTTATATAGTCATGTCAGGAAATTCCCAGGGGGGGTTAACGTTACCGGAGTTTAAGACATCAGGGGGTTATCTGGTCATACCAGGAACTTCCCAAGGGGGGTTAAGAGAATTGATGATTGGTTAAAATTTGGACATGAGGTCATGCCAGGAAATTCCCAGGGGGGGTGTTAACGTTACCGGGGGTTAAGACATCAGGGGGTTATCTAGTCATACCAGGAACTTCCCAAGGGGGGTTAAGAGATTTGATTATTGGTAAAATTTGGACATGAGGTCATGCCAGAAAATTCCCTGGGGGGTTTAAATGTACCGGGGGGGGGTAACACATCAGGGGGTTTAATTTACCACACTTTTGCCTCTTAGAGTGTGTTTTGTGTTTGTAAGCAAAAATAATAAAATTCACTATGTCCCTAATTACTATTGAACTTCGCTAACGCTCAGCCAATTAATGATGTGCTCTAGTACACGTTTACTAGTCACTCGTTTACTTAGTAATACAAACTCAATCTGGAACTCATAACGAATTACACAAATTTTAGTCAGAAAAAGCAAAACCCCTATAATTGCCAAATTACAAAAAATATTTTGCCTTTGAGAGCGTGTAACAGGCTTACAGTAAAATATACAACAATAAGCTACTATTTTGTAGAACCTACCAATAGCTGTTTATAAATGTTTTGATATTTAAGCTAGCATAATCGGGTCAATCGCTATGGACTCCAGTAACAAAATTTTCACGTCCAAATTTCAAAATATTGACATTTATTAACCAAACCGATGGAGGTAGAGCAAAAGCTTACTGGACCTTTTTTGTAGAACGTAAAATTTTGTATTAAAATCAAATTTTTAATCCGGACTATAACTAAGGTTTTGTCTACAATGGAGCCCAGAAAACAAAATCTCTCACGTAAAACCCAAAAAATCAAAACTTTAAAACGCGTAATGTGGCCAAACCTTTGAGGATAGGGCAAAATGTTACTTAACCTTTTATGTAGATCACGTCATTTCCTAAATCCCAATGAAATTTTTTTTTTAGTTGCGACCAATAGTTTAGCCGCTATCAAACCCGGAATGTAAATTTGTAGGCGAACATTTCCAAATCTATTCACTTAATCGCATTTTGCGGCCAAACTAATGGAGATAGAGTAAAAAGTCACTGGACCTTTTTTGGCAGATCACATTATTTCCTAAATCTAACCTTTGATTTATTTTGAC